>NW_020456232.1:1418028-1569147 GCF_003342845.1 Nothoprocta perdicaria | reverse complement strand
GGAGAAAATTGGTTGCAATTTTTCTAATGTAGAGCATATTTGTGTTGCATTTAGGATATCACTTCCAACAGCACCAAGCAAAAGGCTAACTACAGTTTGTCAAGTGCGCAAGTAAGTGAAGAGAAACAGAGCTCCTCACTTTTAAATTATGTGTTCCATTTCTGCCAGGCAATTCTGCAGTCTCCCTAGTGCCTGCCTGTGATGCAGCTCCTTCTCACATCATTATGTCTTTTCCCAGCTCCTTGTTAACATATCACGCAATGTGGAGCTAGACAAAATCACTGTATGAAAAGGATGAATGTTGATGTGTATATGGGTCAAAGAAAAGTGCACTGAAACTTTGGGGAGACATACAAATGGTTGCTAAGAGCATTTGCTTACTGCAGCATGTTTCAGCATATTTTAAATACCCATGCCTTGCTTGCTGGTCCTACCACTGTTCCGTAGTTTTTCCATCTACTTTAAGACCTGCCTGTGCTACTGAGTCCTGCACTTTTTTTTTTCCAAGCACATTTTTGGCCCAGAGAACTCTAATAATCATACCTTGGCATGTTTCTTCTTTAAGGCATTTAGCTCTTTCTGCTGCTTCTTTAAATGCTTTATGTAAGCCTAGAAAAAGAGAAGTTTGATCAATTTTTCTGCGGATGTACTGACCTGTAACTATATAAAATCCTGACTATTGAAAACAAATAGTTAGAAACACATATTGAAAAGCTTGTGTTCATATTTACCTTCATTTGCTTTAAATCTTCTATCTTCACTTGAGGAATAAGGTCTATACCTAGGAAGGTATTGGTATAGATTATCTAAAACTTGATAAATACTAGCATAGCCCATATTTTTTATTTGAAACTTTACCCCATAAATCTACATTTAAGGTAGATATTAATTAATGCTTTTCACAACATAAAAAAAAAAAAAATCACAGTTGCACATGATTTTCATCTACCTTTCTTCGTGTCAGTCCCAGGCCCTAAGCCAGCAGTGGTACTTGGYCGAAGTTCCGAGCTGCTCTGAGGAGTGACATTTGCTTTGGCATTATTGGCTTTTCCTTTCCGATCATTCTTTGAAGTGTCATTTGGTACATCAGCTATATCACTCTGGAAGAAATATTCACATTGTAATAAGACAAATGCAGYTTTATCAGTAGCACAAAATGGGAAATTTATGAACTTGTCTACTTCTAATATTATTCTGAAAGCTGCAACCTACTTTTGGACAACACTATGCTCAATAAAGTTTTGCAAACCCATTTTAAATAGTTAAGTGTTAAAACAGGGCTACTTTCTCATTTCTGAAACKTTCTAATTCTAAAGAATGTATTATCATGACCTGGGAAAAAGCAGTCAGTGAATGGTATCTCCATACACACGTTGACATAAACTAATGCATTTCTGAATGCACCAAAGAAGCTTATATCTGAAAATGAGAAATGATGAGGTAACAGGCATTGATGGGAGAAGGGACCAGTTTAGCTAAAAACAAATCCAAATTCAAATGAAAGAATCAAAGTCAGTCTTTTACTGACAAAATCTTTTGTAACCTGCATTTTGCATCCTCCACTACAAAAAAAAATATATAATATGGATATAAATTATTGTGGCTGTTTTTRTCATAAAGTTCTACTTACAGTTTCAATACCCATAGCTCTCATTTGGTCTGCTCTTTTTTCTGTGATAGACAAAAATTTCTTTGGATCTGACAAAGCATCCACAATATCTGCAAAACAAAACAAAATGATGCATTTTTCTGCAGCTGTTTTATGAGCCATGCTTTGCAATAATTGTAGAAGATGCTCTTTTTTTTTCCCCTTTAGTTCAACCCAAAAAGCTAAAGAGCTGTTTCTGAGAGATGGATAAAGCACTAAGCGAAATACCCTTCTAACACAGGCTTACCATTAAACCAAGGTCAATGGAAAGCAGTGGTACCCCAGTATCAGGGGCCACCCACAACTATTCCGTAAGCAAGAATTACTTACTCATCTTGTATTTGTGTACTCAGGGGCTATTTGAAGCTATTAATCCAGATTTTTTATWCCTTGCGTGACCAGACAAATTTATGTTTGCAGAAGCATATTTCCTCTACTCTGCCGAAGTAACTAAATAAAACTAAACTAAACTAAATAAAATCCCTTTCTTACAAGCAGTCACTTTTCTTTGATTCACACAAAATAAAGATTTCAATAATATCTCAGCCCCTCCTTATTTTTAGAGTAAAATCCAATGTTACCATGCATTGTGCCTCATGCTGGTGGAGGAGTCTGCAGAGGACAGCTTGGTGATCGTTTTGCTTGTCAGCAAATTGCCTGGACTGCAATGTTTGCTACCTCCAATAAAATCAGAAGCAAGGCCACTAAGGTCACTGCAAAACTGGTATGAAGCCAGAACAAAGCCCCAGGAATAAGAATGGAAATTCTATTTGCTTTTTTTCCTACTAGAGTGTGAGAGAAATCTTTAAAATTAAAATAATAATTGCATTGTATAAGCTTAACCACATGGATTATACAATGTGCTTTACATATAGAGTGATAAACATGCAAGTATAGATTTAAAGGAAGACAGAGACAAGTGACTTTACCTGTATAAATGAATATTCTTTTCCCAAGACTAATTTCAAAACTATCTTGAGAAAATTCACAGAAGGAGACTCTTCCATGACAAAAAAAGTGATTCTACAAATTAATTTGATTTAGTACCTACAGTCATAATGTATTGAGAGACTAGAGCAGCAATCTATTTTGTTGATCTCTTGGAAACTTTAACTGCAATATTACGGGCACAAGAGTCTCTGATCTGAGTTAATAGGTCCTCCTGCCAAAGCAGTAACTTAAGGAAATTTAAAAGTTGTAGCCTGAGTCATCATTCACTATAAAATATGTCACGTAATTAACACAGGCTTTTGTCAGGACCACTGTGGGGATTGTGGTTGGTGATTCATGTGCAAGGAATCTTTSTTTTTGCAGAATGGTCTAAAGCCCTATTTTCAGATTCTTACATGCAAAAAAATATGCATTTTGCATTCTTATATTCTAAACATTGCCTCACTGGTGGAACAGGCCATCGCTTCTGCAGTGACAGTTCTGACAATCACAATGTTCACGAGCGCTAGAATTTTGCTGAGAATATTTTTAAAGAATTTGTTAGAATTTTGTTAGAATATTTTCAGCCATTTTCAAAATTTGCTTACTCTGATATCAGACAGAGAAGTTGGCCTATTGACCAACTCTGTAAAAAATCCAACCTATTAAAAGCTTYGGAAGTAAACTTGTCATCCTTTTCAGATAAACTGTGGTTTAGCCTAAACTATTATGTGAAACGATCTTCAGAAGTCATTGGACATACCATAGAAGAAAAAAAAAAAAACCCAAAACAACAAAGACTGGACTCCAATTCCCATCGAAATTGCCTTTAGTTTTCATTAGCTTGACAGATTTCTTTATCTACCCAAAACAAAYTGTCTCTACTAACTGTGGTTCCTCAACAACCTGTTCTCTCTCTTACAGAACTGTATTTCATACACATGTAACATGGGTAGAATTTATTTTCAGACATAGTACAGCCTTGTAACCCATAACCAACTATTTCCTCTAGCCTAGTGAGTAAGTCTTTCTGTCCTTGACTCCAATTCTTCAATGAAAATTCAGGACTAGTGTGATGTGGTGTTTGAAAATAGTACCTGATTATCATGAACGTCCCAGTAGAAATGACTACTGTGTTGGGGAGAGCGAGGCCTCTGCAAATTGTGTTACTAACTGTACAAGTACATCATCAAAGGTTCAGCATTCCTACGTGGGAAGTGACTCATCACTGCTTTTGACATTGTCGTTTGGCCTCTGCTTACGTTCTTCTTCTTCCCAAGTGAGGTAAAATGGAAGGGGATTCTTAGCAATTTGTGAAAGAATCCAGGTTAAATGCAAAAATAGCAAAATCACAGGACGAGTTTATTAGAGAGGACTCTAATCACTACTCTAAGTAACAGTGCTTAATGACATACAGGTCTGTGTGATAGCACACATATCTTTGGAAAATGCTCTTTCATTTGCGTTAATTTGCACCAGTATTGTACTGGGAAATGAGTAAGTGATGCAGATAAATGACAAAAAATTTACTTTATCATTTGAAAACTTAAATTATGCATATTTTAAAGCCTTCAGTGCAGTAAACTCTAATTATGAGTTGATGTTAGTTCTTAAAACTTATATATTAAAAAAAAAAAAAAAGGAAAAGGAAAAAAAAGGCAGCCAATGAATTGAGTTATACCCTCCTAAAGATCTGTTGAAACAATCACGGAGATTGTAAGGATAGCTCATAAATCAATGAGGTGCACTGCTGCAGATGCTGCCTAAGTACTTATCAACACATGCCAAGAGAATATTAATGAGTCCACCTGAGCATCAAAAGATATCTCCCAGTTGTTCAAGCTGTTGTTCTGTATCGATGAGAAAAATACAGTATCACATCAAAACTATCTGGGGTTGAGAGAGGAGAATTAATAATTGAACTCATTTAGTTCATATTGATAAGGTGCCTGTTTTTCCCAGCATTGATTGTAAGCTATTACAACTAGTTTCCTCATCCTGGTAGTAATTTACTGTAATTATAAAGGTACTTAGGTAGGGAATTGTTTTTCTGAATCCTCAGATCTAACAGATAGACCATCTTTAGTGATGCTGAAAACGTAGTCGATTGACCAGTGTTGAAAAAAACCTCTCTTTCAAATCTAAATTTGTGCAATGCATTTAAAAGAAATTCCTATTGAGCAACAATCAATATATTTAGTGGTTTGAATCCATTCACACTCTGCTAAGCCCAATGTCAACTTCTAGAAAAAGCATGGAATCGCTCAGAAAAAAAGGTCAATACCAATTCAGAAACATTTCCCTAATTAAAAAAAAAAAAAAAAAAAACCCACTTATTGTCAAAAGTCTTATTTCAGAAAAAGAATTAAAGGACATGCTCAGTTGTGTCCCTTAGATTCATGTTTTAGCTCCTGTCCCGAGAACCTCAGGTTAAAGCAGAAGCTTGTATCTGCCCTGAGCTGAGGTGTCTGATGTTATGTAGTCTAGATGAAACATATAGTAGTGCCTGAAAGCCTGAGAGCAAAGCTGACTTTATAGCAGCTAGGATTTCCCCTATGTAGGGTATGAGCATATCTGTAAATATTTAACTTGGACTGTTAAATTCCTAGTGAAGTCAAGGCCTGTTTATTTTTTGAAAGTGTGGGTAAATACAACAATATTCCAGTATTCTCAAGAACACAACAGTGGTTTTGCTTGGAAAAATGCAGGTCTATATTCTGCTTTACTTTTTTACACCTACAAACTAGAAAATATAGTTAAAATACAGGCTAGTCAACGCAAACTTTTGCATTAAAAAAAAAAGGTATCTTACTAAAGCATCACCAAACAGGGCATAGCTAATTGAGACTATTAGCTTATTTCCCATATTATTTTGCATTTTGCCTTCAATAGATATATTTCACTTCTATTAAAACTGAGACACATACTGAGGGATAGGATTATCTCACCTCCAAAACCATCAGGCACATATGTTTTAAGGACAATGTTGCAGAAAACTGTCGGGAGAGAGAGTGGTTTGTTGCCCTCATTCCGCAGGGAGATGTGTCTGTAACCTGCTTGCAGACCATCCAGAGGCAGGATCCTCTGACCAATCAGCTTATTATTGTCATCATACACTGCTATTCTCAGGACAGCAAGATCAGGGAGAATCACCTGGAAAGTCATAAAATGAACAAATTCAATGACTCGAACACAGTAGCCCTGTCCCCACCTCCCATGTTTGAAGCAATCTGCTCATTCAGTTCATACACCAGAAACACAGTCTACTATCTCAGTAATGTAATGTCATTCCCTTTTGCTGAGCAAAACTATGTACTTTTGGATGATTCTTTCCTAGAAAAGTTTTCTTCACCCTAAATAACGGGCAAATTTCAGAGTATGCAATCCTGCAGCTCGCAGCTACGCCAGCGTGCATTGCTTTTCGTCACTGGAGAGCAGTGACATGGATAGGCAGCAGGTAATCACGACATGGGAAAGGGCAGAGACAGTGGCAGCTAAAGAGTTGACAATGCTGGATCTGGAGGAATAATGACAAGAGGAGGAGATCTGGGATTTATCTAGGAGAGCAATGTAGAAGAGCGAGAGCACAGCGCAAGCTGATGAGATGTGTGTTGAACTGTAGGTCCTGCAAAGAAGGGGAGAAGCAGACAGAGGAAAGCAAGAGCGGGTGGAAGCCCCATCCTGGCCAGCAGAAGCGGACACGAAGGGAGCACGGTGCCTATGGGTGCCTATGGGGGGCTGCGGCTGCTGGATCTGTCAGTCCCCATCTAGACCAACCAAAACAAGAGCAAAATGCCCCCTGTCTCCCTGGGAACCAAGGTGCTTGCTCTGAACACTGCCTCTGTGCCGGCAGCAAGGAAGAGGAGGTCAGCTACCTGYGAGGGGAAACCTCTGTGCCCGTCTGCCTTGCCTGTTTGCTGGCAGAGGGGTTTCCAATCTGCCTCTTCTCATCGACGCTTAAAGGAAAGATCAAAATAATTTCCCTCTACTACCTCCTTACATCTCCCCTGCCACTACTTCTCATTTTTAAGTGCAGAAGGAAGCACTGAAGCCACCTGAGCTGTTCACAGGCTCTGCCTGCCACGGAGCACGTGGTGAGTTGAAACAACCAAGCCCTCGCAGCCCAGCGTGGCCCCAGCACTGACCCCCGCCTCCCTCTTACACAACAGAGTGACAACACAGAACTCGGGTTAGAATGACTGAAGCTTTATTTTAAAATCAATTAAAAGAAAATCAACAAAACACAACAGAAGAACAATCATACACATTACCTGTAAGCAACTGGGTAGGATTAAACTTCAGCTGGAGGAGAATGCAGCTAAGACCTCTCCTCTGCAGGCCACAGACCAGCACATCACTACATTATGGGCTCAGATAAAGCTTCTCTAGGGGAAGGAGGGGGATCAACAGGTTTGTGGTTCCCTCTCTATTCATTTGTTCTAAGGCATTCTGGAAGGCACTCCRGCCCTCCTCACTTTCTAGCATCTTCATGTCCTCCCAGGCCTTCATGTCCTTCAATTGGAAGAACCATTCCTGCTGTGCTTGTTTCAATCACCTGCCTAGTCACCAACAGCTGGCTTGATTAAAACACTCAGCCTGACATGATTAGGGCCTGCATTGAAGGAAATAACTTTTCGTCCGACTTACAGAGTTACTCAAGAGAATGTGTGGCCATCTAATTGTTCAATGCAGGTTAGAGAGGAAAGTCCAAGGACTACTACTCCAACTATTTGCATCACTCACTACACCCATGTCATGATACCCACGTCCTCCTCGTCCAGACTGAAGCTGTGTTTTATGAGCCTTTTAAATTACGAAATAAGAAGGCAACAGATGCTGACCTAATTGCCAGCAAGCCATGGACAACTGCATGATCGCCTGTCACGCACCTAATGCATTTTCCCTGTGCCTTTTCATCTGCAGAGAAAAGCACTTAAATTCACATTCATTTCAGAATCTGAGTCCAGAAAAGCATCTTGAATAGATTATGCTTCTATTAGAAACTGGTTATACTGTTAAGAAAGCAGATTATGTGTCATATACCACGGGTAAAGTGGTAAAACTGCTCAGCAAAGACTGTCACTTTGGAAAAGAGCAACAATTTTGCAGGACAACAGAACAGGTGTAAGGAAAACAGACACTATCAAAGACAGCACTGCTAACACATGTAGTCTGGATGAAACTCCAGCTGACAAAAAATAAAAATAATATATATATGTGTCATATATATAAAGACTGAGAGATAAAAACTGAACATTGGCAATGACAACTGTGATCTCTCTCTTTATATCCCCCATACCAAGAAAAAAAGGTTTGTTTTTCTTTGCTATTGGAAAAAAAATAAAGAAAAGTACATGATGCACATGGACTACTGGAGGAGGGAGCTGAAAACACGTCTGAGGAACACAGCACCCTTCCAACTTTTCCATGTAATGACATTGACCTTAGCTTTGGATGCAGCATCTCACCTGCCCTCTGGGCTGAAGGAACAGTGCAAGCTAGCAGCCACTGCCAGGGCAGGGAAGAAGAAATCTCCAAGGAATGATGGTGTCCACCAGCGGGGGCTCATTCAGAGCAGACTGCATACCTTGAACACAGGCATGGCCACGGAGGAGGTACCTCCGAGTGGGAGGAGGAAGCAAAGGGGAGGGAAAAGCCAAACAGAAACAAAAAATCATGTGACAGCTGCAGAGGTTATCCATTAGAAAAACAAAACAAAGCAAAATTAAAAAAAAAATCTCTCAAAAGCTTATTTCAGCTTCAAATTGTTTACTGTAGTAAACAGGAGCCCTACAAACCCTTTTTCATGGGAGCAGTACTTATTCATGTGAGCAGTCAGACTGAAGCAGGGAGGGGTGGCTCAAGTGAGCAAAGATGCTCAGGTGCAAAAGGGCTGGCAACCACACACTGCTTTCCAAGTATCCTACCTTTCGAAATACAAATGATTCTTCATTGTAAACAGGGTTCAGACCATTGTTCATCACCATGCGTGTTCGAAATTCTTTACGTATTGTGTCCGTGGGTAAACCATACATATCCACTTCAACATACGTACCGATTTTTTTGTCTGATAAGAACTGACCAGATATTACCTGCAACATAATGACAGAAGAGTTAAAGAAAGCAGTACAGAGAACAACAGCACTGTGAAGTATGGGGTGCTTCAAGAATACTGGCAATATTTTTGATTCTTTATTTAGTGACATCAATCTGCAAAACACTTTCTATAGAATAGATATGTTAATTTAATTGTATGAAAATGGTAAATGTAGCATTAATATTGTACTTTTTTCCCTCAAAAGTTATTGTGTTAAAGCCTTAAATACATACTTGTCTTTAAATGGAATTACACAGAGTACAAACCAGAAATGATCTGGCTGTGCTGCACAAGTTAGGAAGAGATGTGTGTATACATCTATACAAGCAATGCCATTACAACATTTGACAGTCATGCTATAACATCTAGACCACGCTTCTTTTCTGAAGGAATTCCTCTATTATGCTTCATCCTCATCCTGAAGTTCAGTGTTAATGAAAACAGACAGCAAAGGMAAGTTGCAGCCCAGTGGGAAACTCATATCGAGGCTACCACCTTCTGGCAGCTGCTGCTCCTCATACAGCTTAGGGGACTCACTACAGCACCACGGACACACGAGCTGTGAGAACTGCCAAGTGCCTGGCTTTTCACTCATGAAAATGCACGTTCAGTTCCTGCCTTAACCCGCAAGGTAATTTAATATCCCACTTGCCCATAAAGAAAAATGTCAGMAGTAATCAAATTTGGTGGACCTAGGATCAAGAATGACAAGATTAATCAGTGTTGGAAGAAGAACGTTTCCAAAGATACAACATTGGTAAGAAAAGTTTTGCTTCCTGGTCACAGTTGTTTGCATATCCCTRTGCATACCAAGTTGGTGGCCCCAGTCCAATGAGGTGCTGTGAACATGATCACAGARTCATAGAATTATTATGGTTGGAAAAGACCTTTAAGATCAAGTCAAATCATAAACCCTTCAACACCATACCTGCCACACCACGTCCCCTACTGCTTCATCTACACGTTTCTTGAACACTGCCAGGGATAGTGAGTCCATCACTTCCTTAAAATTGCCATTTGTACAGCAGTGCTCACAGAGAGCGAACTCTTCGGGAACAAGAGGTCAAGGATTTGATGGAACTGCAGTCTCACGTGTATATTGACCACATTAAGAAAATATGTTGAACAAAACCATCAAAACCAAAGAACCCTGGGCAATGCTATTCAACAACTAGTGTGAATATATGCTTATAACTTTCAGCTCTGATGCACTGTCATTTACTACATGTCTTCAGAACAATAATGTGAGTGGAAGCTACTGCTTTCACTTAGGTGTAAGTCACAATCTAATCAATCTCATTCCATAATCTGTGTCTCAGAAATGCAGTATACCTTAAAATAATAAAAAAAGGGCAAATGCAGGATTTGTCTGTTTTGCTAAGTACTTAAAACTACTTCTGATCCTTTTCTTAGTCAAGATTAATCTAGCAACAGCAAGTGATTACTCAGTGGYAAATTTTTACTTCATTTAGATGACCCATACTTAAAAATAGAGTAAATATTGTTAATATGATTAAGGAGGGAAGAAAAAACAATGAAACCCTTTTCACAAATGTAAGCTCATTTTGACCCATTATTTTCTTTCTTCCAAGAAGCATTCTGAATTACAAATCTGAAAAGTTATGTAGCTGAGGGGTACGTGACTGGGCTTGGATCCACTCTTACCTTTTTTATGACAGCAAGGTAGTACAAGGAGAGTCCTGCTCTCACTCAGGGCTTCTAGCTATTACTGTAGTACAAATAAAAGTAATTTGAAACCAACAAACCATGCAGGGGAGATAGGTTCTTCTTCTAACCCTGATCTATCTCTCTCCCTCCCACTGTTCACATCTCCTAGGCATGTTTTTTCTTTAATAGGATTGTACATCCTCCAATGTAGGGACCATACCTGCCCTCGCGTTGATGAGCACTGCATTCTCCAGTAATGCTCCCAACTCAGAGCAGGCACCAAGCAGCAATCACTGCAAAGTAAACTTTTTCTGTTTTCACTTTGTAATCCTCAAATGCACTGGATGACATTATTATTATTMTAGTTTTCATATTATTCCACTGGGATAATATGAAGTTTCAGGCTCATTTTAATGATGAGCATGCTGCAAAAGAAGTGTAGTGAAAGCTGTCTCTTGGCACTGTTAGCACTGTATTCTCATCACCACATCTCACCACACTCCTTTCTTGGTGGGACCCTACTGCCACCTGACATTAAAAAAACAGAACAGCACATTTCTGTTCTCCCATAGGTGCAAGGGAAATGTTAAATGTCTCAAGTGCAATGAGCATTTGCTTGGGGAGAGTTTGAAATCACCATGCTGTGTATAGACAGTGACAAACAAAGAGAAATTTTTTTGATAAGCTGCATGTAGGATGCTTCAGCTAAAAGAGTGAAGAGTCAGYCACAAAACTGGATATACAGTTGTCTATCTCCTTCTAAAATGTGAGAAGATCTAACCATGATTCATAATCGCAAGATAAGTTTTAAGGGCTCCTTATAGATGCTCCTTATACATGACTCCAAAGTTGGGACCTCTATCACATCAACCTTTCTTTCTCTCATGACCAATATGAGGTGAATATACAGGATGGGTTGCTCCACAAAAAAGAAAAAAAAAAAAAAAAAAAAAGAGTCATCCTCTAAATAAGCAACTTCAGCTCTACCCCTTAAACTTCCTCAGCCTACCAGGCTCTCCTAAAGCTTTGATTTCTTCCCTGTAGCACTGTAACATATAGTTGCCACCCCCTTAGACCATAGCACAGATTTTAAGATTTAAACTTCTACTTGATTTGAAAATATCCCATCCAGATCTGCCCATTACAGCTGAAGTTTGTGTAGTTACTTACTACCCACAGGAATGAGCTTTATCCATTTCTTTATTTGTGAAGACTGAAGTGAACCACAAAAGAGTATGGCAGGGTTTAAAATTCAGTGAAAATGTGTCATAACAAACCGCTTCTAACTATATCATGTTCCATTCAGTTCAAATAAACACAGATGTCTAAACCAGCAATCAAATAAAAAAAAAAAAATGGAAAGAGTTTGCTAAAATCCACGCAGTTCAAACATAATTTAGATGTGTTGATACTATATTTYGGTTCATTTTTAAATGTGATTTTGGCTGTTCCAGGATGACAGAAGCTCTTAAATTTCTATTTTACCTGTACAGAACATGTTGCTGCAATTACACCATCTACAGGAGTTTCAGAGAAAGGGTCAAATGTTCGATCTGGTCGCCGCATGAAATCTGGCTTAAGTAGATACCTTATTTTAAGAAGAAAGAAAAAAATACACTTTTACCTGGAAATTAAAATTGTATTAAATATAAATAAAATGGATGCTCTCRCTTTAAACAATGAAATCACCCAGGACACTGTAAAACTCTAAGATTATGTATGCAAGTGTGATGAAGGAAGAATGGAAATACTATAGTTATCTAAAATACAGGTAAATGTTAATCTTTATTTTGAATTACTAGCAACTCTTTTTGCTAGTAAATCTAGCCGTGGTTTCAAGATGAAATTAGAAGTAATATAATCAAAAASCTTTCAAAATAATTTAAGAGTGCATTCTAAAAATACAGGGAGTAAAAATACACGAAAAAATTTGATGTTCTCATTTACCTCAATTCTTTAACACTTTTGAAAAATATAGAGGATTTATTCCATCTTTTCTTTTTTTTCTTAAAGGAAGTACTTCCAAAGAAACAAGATTCATACCATAAATTTCAGTTTGCAGCTAACTTTTTCATCTCAGATATAAAACCTTGGGGAGTCTCTTAGTACTGACAGACTGTTAATTATAGTAGCATGAAAGGTACTGTACCATAATGACACTTATAGCACATCTCTGAGGACTACACACTGGATCAACATATCAGTGAAGCTGATAYGTGCACTGATGAATTAAAACCCAGGGATTCTGCCCTCAGAATCAAACGGCAGCTGATCCACAGCAATGCTGTGCTCCATATGACAAGAATTCTCTTCCACTGATGGAAGAAACTAACTGGAGTCATGCTGCTAATTCTGCAGCCCTGACAGACAGTAGCTGCCAGTTTCTCATATTTGATCTAGTGAAATGTTGGACACAATCTTATAAAGGCCTAGGCACAATTCACAACAAACTAAAAAAGTGATGGAAAAATTCCAGTGGAAAGAATCACAATCTGTTTTCTCACACTTTTACAAAATACTTGGTTATTACTTAAGAAAGTAATATTCCTCAGAAAGTAATACTCATCACACTCTACATGCATGCTATTTCATAATCTTTTATTAATTTAAAGTAGATTATGGGCAGGAGGGAACAATTGGAAATGGTCTTAGCCCATAATTTAGGCCTGTTGATATCAGCAGTGCTCTCATGCTGGTGTAACTCTATCTAGTTTCATTAAAATGTAACTTATGCATCAGAAAATAAGCGCAGAAAGACATGCTATTTTTAATTGTCCTAAATCTATCTTCGTGACTAAACTAGCACCACATTTATAATGTATAGTAGCAAACTATTGCAACTATATTACTATATTATCACCACATTACTATAATACTAGAAGACTGATATGAAATAAAAAAATTAGTAATTTGGTWGAAAATGATGCCAGTGTTTTAGAGAATTAGGTAAATGTAAACATAAACATTCTCTGTGTGTCTAACAGTAAAAGGAACCRCACTTTGCCATTAAAGCAAAAAGTTTTGTTCTCTTCTGTTTTTATTCAGCTGAGTACATCATTCGCATGAGTACATCAGTAACATTTGGAAATTGCAAACAAGCTGACCAGGGATTACACCTTTGCCAGGCACCACAGCTTCTGTTTGAGGAGCTCAGGACTGAAATAAAGGCCTGGAAGGGCTGAGCATAATTTCCCATTCCAAGGAAGAAGAAATTTCCTAAGCCTCATCCACTCAATTGTTTTTTCTGCAAGTTTTGCATTGGTAAAAAGTCATTTCTTTCCTAAGGAATTGCAGATATTAATGTGTTTCTGGACTGCTGCTTCCTACCATTCATCATATTTTCTCTGTCTATCCTATTAAGGTATAGACACTGGAGAATCATCTATCAGCACTTCCTGAGCATCTCTTGTTGCAGAATTAATGAGTGAAAATTTGGCGAGATGAAACACTGTGGAGTTCCCTGTGCAATTTGCTCTCTGCCTAAAGTACAAAAATAAGAAAAACAAAACAAAACAAAAAGGCTCCCTACGACCTAAGTCTCAATCTGCCCTACTTGACTATTCTGTGAACTGTGTGGCGAATCCCCTTACGAATTTGTATCTTCAGAAAAAGATTCAGGATAGAATTTGAAGATGGATTTAAATAACTGTGTATGCTACTCATGATCTTCTTCCTAATTTGCACACAAAGCCTCTTCTATCTCATTAAAAAAAACATGGGCATAATCAAAAAGCATATTCATCACAGAAASTCCTTGCAGGGGATAATTCTCCCTGAATTCTGCTAATTTCTACTCTTCGTGTAGCATYTCATTTCTCTTTTGTAACACATAATTAATAGTGACAATATTTTATTAAAGCCATAGTAAAGGATTCTGATACACAGTGACAACAGTTTAAATCACGACTCACCCGCATGATCCATTATATTCAAATTTTCCTTGATTCAACTGCATTGCTAAATCTGCGAAGAGAGGAAAAAAAATAGCATCTTTCCTCCTAAATAATGCATAGCATGAACGATCTCCCTTAGAAAGAAAATAAGACTGTTTATCCAGAATAACTAGTTGAAATGAAAATTAAATTTAATGTACATAAAAAACCATGCACAGATACACACACACACACATATAATAACCAAACATATATAAGAGTATAATATATAATAATATATATAATATAATAGTATATAATAATATAACAATAAAAGAAAGAGGCAAGCTTGTGTTTTCTCACAGTACTAACAGCTTTTACCAACCAAGCTGAAGTCTAACCTGTGCTAACAGCCCCTTCCTGAATCCAAACACAGCATCAGACCGTRGTCATGTAAGTGCCTGGGATAGGATTCCTCCCCTGTGACTTTTGAGATTTACAGTAGAAATACCTCTATTTGAACTAGTGATCTAGAATTCATTTTAATAACGAATGAATACAGGTACTTWTAAGATTAATGTCATTCTAAGGCAGACTAAAATAGACCAGATTAATTGTGCCCGAGAAGTGTGTATGTCTCTCCAAGGACTGTAGACAAATACCTCTGATGAAGATGTCTGCATCTGGAAATCTCAAAGTGAGATGAATCTGCACTGGGTTTCTAGGAACTTTTTTCCATGAAACACCAGAACAAGAGTCCACAGAATCCACAGAAACTTAATTTCAGGACTTAGAGCATCTGAGTTTCAGTCAATGCATTATAGCACTCATCTACAAAGATAACAGGCCCCTCCCTCCAAAATCCCAAATCCAACAAAAATAGTTTTTCCTGAGGTTTCCAATTACAGCCTGGTTTTAGTGATAATGAAAACACAGGTCTTCTCTTGCCCATGGACTCTGCCTTCAAAAGGTGCAAATACCTCTTCTATGTATCCTCTGTCACACTAAACACAATATCTTGCATGCAGTTATAATGCTTATTATTCTCCTTTCTTGGCAGTCTCACCGCAGACTTGACTTCTATTCCCTCAACTCTTCTTAAACCTGTCAGCACAGCTGGGTCATAGAAGTCTATCACAGGAAAGCTGCTTATTTCTAATGATACAGGAAACACTATTTAATTTTGCAATAGGAAGGGGCTGAGAATGACATGTATTGGGCAGAGGCATTTTGGACTTTCTCAGGCCTTCTCAGCCAGAAATCAGTGGTGATGGGGAGCACAGCGCTTTGCAGGAGAGAACTTGGGGCATGTGCATCAGGAATGTCTATTGTACCAAAGACATCCTTGAAGGGAAAGGAAAATAACGGTACTATCATAACTAGAAGAAGAAAATGGAAGAATTGCTCTGTTACATAAATTGTTGAAGACATTCCAAGATTCATTTAAAAAAACAAAGCAAAACAAAAAATCCCTGTTAGTTATACTGACACCTTTGTTCAACAGGGGCAATAGATTTCCTCTCAATTTATGTCATACAGAACTATTTACGCTCTCTGCCATCATTACATAAGATGAGTTCTCGTTTCTGATTCCCTGATGCTGAACACGTTACTCTCACATTTGACAATAACTAGTCTAGAGATATATTTAATACACAGTCATAACTGTTTACCATCTTATTTTGCACATTCCTTCATTTGTGCTTTGGAGAAATGCATCTGGCGGTCTTTTTCAAAAACAATGTTTTCCGTGTAATCTTTTTATTAATAACATTATCATTTATGYGAGTTACATTACATAAATTATTTTTACCATGAAAGGAGATTGAATTTTTGTTCTATACATTTTTTTTATTGCTCCTTTTCTTACGCTTCCGTAATTCCCCACACGCCATACTATTTAGCCATATGTCTCCTTCCTGAAAAAATGCCAGAAGCAAATCCATGGCATCTGTTTGAGAGTTACTGCCCAAGCCACTCTCTAGAATTTAGGTTCACTGGTTGTCACTGCTTACCTGGGGTCTGATAGTTCAGTGAGACCATCTGGCAGCCAGCGTTCCAGAAAATTTGAGGCATGTAATTACTGGAATCCACTCGGCCTCCCTTTGGGTATATCCGACTCATTTGTCGTTTATTATAACTGTATCATTTGTTAAGGGAAATGAAATAAAAACAACGTAGAAATGTATTGTCATAACCTCATAGCTTCAATATTTCTTGTGTTATTCCTACTGTTCCTTACAGTATGAGCTGCGTTCTTAGTTGCGTTATAGACATGGAACATTATAAGTGAAGTGGACATTTGCTGTTTAGCTATAGCATAAGAAGAGAAATAATATAAATAGTTAGAAGGATACTTTACAAACTCAATTGCATGGGTCTTCAAATACCCTAGTCCAACTGATTCATTGAAAGAGGACATG
Source organism: Nothoprocta perdicaria (assembly GCF_003342845.1). Lineage (NCBI taxonomy): Eukaryota > Metazoa > Chordata > Aves > Tinamiformes > Tinamidae > Nothoprocta > Nothoprocta perdicaria. Next base: position 1,552,509 of record NW_020456232.1, on the reverse strand, counting down.
TTATGGTGAATGTTGCGTTCTAGGAAAGAAGAGACACTTAAAATGCTGCTGTAATGAGGCATCAAAATTCACAATCATGCATCATATATAATAGCAGAATATACTATTGAATGAAATACTGCAAAACTGGTCTGCTTCCCCATTATCTGTCATGCACAGAATCACATTATACTGAAGATAATTTTAATAATATTTCTGGCCTGCCTTTTTCTTTCACTTTCTGGATAAATAATAAAATTTTCCTTTTACCTTTTAGGACAAAACTATGATTCAGGGCCTGCAGGGTGTTGCTAGATAGCAGRAAACAATATGAAAAATGTTCTAGCATGCACTATGAAAGCACTAGCTAACTCCTTATCTTTGCAGCAACCATGTTCACCTTACTCTAATGAAAAAAGCACTAAATTGTGGTTAGTCAGAAAGGCAGAGAATATAGTCACTCGCAACAGCTTCATATTCTCCCAGTAATTTAGTGACTCCATGTGGACGACCAATGGAATAACAAGCTACCTTTATATTGAAGGAAACGGGTATCTTGAGAGATAAAGATGAAAGATGAATTACCCTATAAAAATCTTACACAATTTCTAAACTCYGGAAACAGATTTAAAAGTACTTAAGATAAGCAGACAAATACTTTTATTTCATTCAACCTTTTATGTTACCTTCTGCTACATCGAAACCTTGAAATTTTACAGGCTGAGCATAGTTGACCATTGTTGATAAATACGGATGTATATTGGTTGTGGCACCTACATATTTGTAAGATGCCATCCATGCTTGTTCATCTTCAACAGTTACTAAACCCTGAAAACACATTTAAAAGAATAATCACTATTTGAGAGTGAATGCTATTGTTGAAATTTCCAATGCAATAAAAAAAGTATACCCAAATCTGCAGAAAGTTAAAAGAAATGCAAAATAATACAAGTGGAAATTTAATGTTACAAATTAAGATCTACTTTCTTAGGGATATATGCACCAAGCACACTCTCATGTTACAGGAGGCATGCAAAAGGACTGATGATAGAAGAGATCCTAAATAGTGGGTAAATGTTAAGTGTTGTTAGTAATGTAATTTTGGGATAAAAGATAAATGTTAAAATGGACCAATCAATGCTGCAAGAGTGATCTTTCTCAAGTGAACTCCTGAGCACTATAATTTAATATAAACTTTCTGATAGCAGCTGTGGGGACAGTGCACACTTTGTACTGAGTAGAACTTGTCAACATTAAAGAAGAGATTGATTCAAATGACAATCTTTAGTAACAAAAGCAAACTGAAATACAGGGATTGAGCTCTCACTGGACTGACAGGCACCACAAAACCCCCAAGAACTTGTATCTCTGGCCCCTTAGCATGATGAAATTTGTCTTCATCATTCACATAAAAATGCACTACATTTATAAGAGAATTGCACACACTTTCTACAGATATCTGATCTATTCGAAACCTACAATATAAAGCACTTCTCCTGTGGATCTACTGTCCAACTTTTCCCTTTCCCTAAATCAGTTAGAAACATATTCTTTTCATTAAGCAAATAAAATAAAGGACACACCTCTGTCAATCTAAAGAAACGTTGCAAGAGCATTTTTCTCAAACTTGTTTGCTTCTTCTCATATTGGTACATATTTTACTTAGTCTGCACTAACTACCAAAAAAATGCCAAAGCCAAAATCACTTTTCTTTTACAAAGCCACTAGACAATCCTAAACTAGACCTATAGTGAAATCTATAGCCCTGAATAGTATGTTAGCATTCTCATATAATCTATTCTATCCATGAAAAAAACTATGCCCCCAAAATCTGCATGCAGATAATGCACTTCTCCCAAAAAGTAGTGTTGTCCAAAAGCATCCTTACAATGTGAATCTACTTGTCAGTATTGGAAGCATGTAGGTGTACTCGCCACATACTGCTGATACATATTTGAGAAACTGAATTCTATGCAAAATGAAACCATTTCAGGCTGATGAAACAATATTTAGGCTGATATAGCCTAATACAGGCTAATGTAGCCAATGAGAGGAGAAGGAGAAAAAATACTGGTCTCCTGTTATTACTTCAGGCACTCACATAAGCAGAATATRGCCTGACCTCTGAGTACTTGCAGTTACAAGGAAGGCATTTGCTGATATCTACTGATGGCCTGGAGGTTTGGTTATCCCAAGGAGAGCAACTTTGTGCAGCTTTATGAGCATTTTAGACTGAATCAAACTTCTAGTGGCTGTGAAATCAAATGCATACCAYATTTTATTGTTGTTCACTACAGCCCAAGCCAGCTGTTTCCCTGGAATTCCCATACTGAGGATTCACAAATTTGTCCCCTAAATAAGTGAAATGCCAGCATCGTTTTATTTGCAGAGTTCAGGCTTTCTTTTTGCTACTAAGTCAATTTGACTGCTACCGTTTATATAAAATTAAGATCAAAGTTCTTCAGACTCCTGCCTCCTGCCTGACTGCTTACATTTGCTAATCATATTTTACTATCTTGACCCTTAAATATCTAAGTACTGAATCACAATGAAAAGGAATTTGAAGAGCATTTTTTATGTTTTAATGTCAGCCTATAGTACCTGCAGCCTTCAGCCATGTGATTACCTTACTGACACACTAGCTCCAYGGCAATGCTCTAAGACAATCTACTGATCATTAAATATAAATTCCTTACTTAGTGACATACAGATTTTGGATTTAGAGGACTATTGTCTTTGCACTGTTCACATCAAGGGATTTAGGACCTCAAAATTATGAATTAGGAAGGGAAAGGACAGAATGTTCTTAGAAGTCTACTGAGATGAAGGGATGGTTATAGAGGCACATCCTTTTAAAGGCTAGAGAAAAAAAAATGTGCAAAAGTTGTTGAGAGTTAGTTTTTTCCACACTACCTCCTCTTCCCCCTACCTTCAAGAAAAAAAAAAATAACAATACAACAAGGAGTAGTTTTAATGAGAGGAAGAAAGAAGAGTGGTGGGAGGGGAAAGAGTCTAGCAGAAGGGATTCTTGAGAGAAGATAAATGCAGAAGTCCCAAAGGAAAGGAAGAGGAGGAAAAAGAAAGGGGAAAACAAAGTGCAGTCAAGGTAAGAGAAGTGGAAAAWAAGAAACAAGGATAATAAATCTCAACACCTCTCAAGGAGCTGCCCTTTCCCAGTGCATTCCCATGGCATTTAGAGGTAGGTACCTGCACTGAGATCGGACACTTCTAAGCAGGGACAAGTCGTGCGCTCCTGGCTGATCCAAATTAGAGTTGTATGTTCTGACAGCTCTAACCCCAGTATAAAAGAAGAAACCCTCCCAAAAGGAGGCAAAGTGATTTTCAAAAATTATTCTGTAGATGCAAYGAAACTGTGTACAAAATTGTTCAACTACTAAGAATGCAAGGCAAGTAATATTATGTTATATATATGTTATATATAAAGCAATAAAACAAACTACGTAACATCCTGTGTATCACCTTTTTATTGTTTTCTTGATCAGAATCTTCAACAGCCTAAGGGAAAAAAATATATATATATTACCCAAAGAAAGTGCAGAATGAAATACTCATAACTAAGGCAAAAAAAAATCCTCAAAAATTAACGTATTCAGCAAAAAGTATAAACTCTTCTGCTTTAATATGTGGCTTATCTTTCAGAAAAAAAATTGCAAAAAGTTGCAGTATCTTTCAAACACKGGCACACAAGATAGGAAATTGAGCCACTGGCCAGCAGTAGGATGCTAAATGCCTAAGTCCAAAATATTGCAATTGCTAGATGTGGGGGACAAGAAGTTTCAGAGAAGAATGAGAGAATGACACACCCAGCGAGCACGGAGGATCATCTGGATACCGAGGCTCTCTAGACTATGAAAGCTTAAGGGTTAAGATTGTTGTAAACTATGCTTTAAACAACCACATATGCAAAAGGCCTGTCTCAAGATATTACTTGCAATGGCTAAGTGAGTCTCTCTGTCTTCAATTTACAAGCTGTCACTACTCAAAATCTCAGAGAGATAATTGAAGACTTGGCACTCAAGGGACCAAGGTACCTAAAGAGCAAGGAACAAGTCACTGATCAGCAAAGAAGTGAAGAAATTACCCAATGGTATATGCTGGGGATGACTGAGCTGAAGTTGGTGGTTAAGGAGGTGCTGATTTAGTAAGTGACACTAGCCCAAGAGTAAATAAATTAAACAGTTCAGTGGGAGAATCCATAGAAGCCTTGAAGAGCCAAGGATGCAGTCTGAAAGACAACCCAAGCAGGCAGGCCTGATGTCTCTGTAGTACTGCTAGAGAGAGACACGCTGCCAAAGGCAATCTGTGCCATGAAAAAGATTTCCCTTATGGAAACTTCATTCTGGAATAAAATCCAAAGCAGGAGAGAAGTGACCACAAATGCTCAAGTGACAGAGGAGTATGATCTGACAAGGTACTTCAGCACTTGGATTTTGTTATTTTTTTTTAATCTGTAGCAAGCAGCTCTGACATCTTCAGTGCCAGAGCAGGCTTAGCTTTGACTTCCAGTGTCCTGTAGCTTAATTACTGTCAAGTGCTATAACAAGTAATATTTTGTTACTGAGCACAGACTGATAGACTGTACCGAAYCCAGTAGCAGTAGAATAAAAAGCACTCTGACCCTGTCTGCCAGCTGGCTCCCTGGTGCAGCCCCATTGACATGTTGCCCCATCAGGGAATGATCTGCCTGCTTTGCCTGTTTTGCTGCAGGTGGAAGGGAGACTCTACTCTCAGAATTAATGAAAAAAGAATAACCCAGGGAATCCCTAGAAAGAAGACATAGGAAAAAGCTYTGCAAGGAAGCATTGCTGAGTGAGGAAACTGATAGTCTACCCACATTAAAGCTCCGAAATAGTGATGCAAAGGAAAAGATTAGACACGATTGCAGGAAATTGTTAGCAGCCTTTAATTAGTATTTTTGGTGATAACTGCCACTTCTTGTGYACTGTCTTCCTACACAGTGATTTTATTTCCTCGGGAAGTAATCCACCTAAACAAGCAGAGAGCTAGTTTGGGCTATAAAATTCTCATGAATCTGAGGGTTAAGAATTTAGTAAAGATTTGTGTTTAACTCCTCTGACAATATATGATGCTTCCACAAAATAAGATGTCATTTACATCTATCTTYATGGAAAGCTCCCAAGCAAATATATATAAGAAATAATCTCACCTTTTTGACACTGATAGCAACAGCTTCTTTTTGACAGTAATCATCTGCAGAAAGGTCACTTCCAAATTTGTACTCTGGATGTGCTTCTTCTTCCTGGTCAGCTGCACAGAAAAAAAGAAAAATCAGTGAAAAAAAAAAACAAAAACAGTAGCTGATTTTTCTTTTATTTTTTTTTTCTGGTGTGTCTGTATGTGTGTGTGAGCTGTAACAAGTGACAGCCAAATTCACAGATATGGTTTGGAAGATTCTTTAAACAGAAAGAAAAAACAGGGCATTAGGTTTCCAAGGATCAGTAGTCATTAACAGCAAAGGCCTGAGATGCTTAGGGAAGAAGGGATAAGAGAGACTTTATTTAGGATTCATTAATATGCTTAGCAAGACTGTAAGAAACATAGAATTGGGAAAATTAGAAAGAAATGATTGTGGTTCTTTAAATAAAAATGCAAAATGTCACTGGTCTCCAGGCTTCTAATGTGTGCTTTTAGTTTCCTCACACTCCYATGCTATAGAGAATCCTTTAAATTTATTAAGATGAATTTCCATAAGAAATYAGTGCTCTCAGATAAGACAATAAGGCTTTTAATAAAAACAAGATGATTAAGTATACTATTTATTTGGATTTAAATAATTTCAGAAAATACTTATTTGAGCCTCTTGGTACCCTAGTATGTAATTAGTAACACAAGACTGTAACAACACTATTAGAAGTATTCAAGTGGGACTCGGCCTGCTCCTGGATCATCTGAAGAAAGATACTGAGAGATCCTTCTAAAAAATCCTTCTGTTTTTCYATTGTTGCAAGGATAGAGAGCAGATTTGCATCATAAAGAGCATCTAACCTGAGAACTGCTATTGACTGCAACGGCAACAACTTTGTGATATGAAGAAATCAAGGGAGGCTATAGTTTGGTCAATCAGTATGAAATGTGTCACAGCCCTGCACCTTGGGACAGACACTTGCAGGCACCACATGATTTACCTCCTCTGAAGGTGGCCATCTAAGCCAGGCCGTATGAATCACTCCTTGCAATGCCTACTTTCCTCTTTTGGCCATAAATGCATTCCACATCACTGGCTCAGATCTAGATGTTTACACCAATGATATCCTAAGTTCGGCACAAAAAATCCTACCCCTGATGTTATCCATGGAGAGCAGAATGCAATAGTCCAATCTGATGTTGACACACGCATTAAAAATAGAGACAAAAATCTGTTTCCGAAGCAAATACCAGAATCTCCCAGGTATGTGCTCACATACATACACAGTGAAAATCTTACTGAGTTGGTGCCTCAATTTATTTCTAAAAAAAATGTTAAAAATTAGCACTCAGAACACTTGAGCTGTGTTCAAGGCTCAAGATGGCAACCACAGCCTGCCACACTGCCAGTAGCAGCTGGAGGTCCATGTAAATGATCCTGTACTTAGTGCTRCCACTACAGAGCACACGTGGCTTGCGTGGGTGGCTGCTGATGCTAGCCCACAACACCCAGTGTGCTGAGAGACATTCTGAGACATTCTCTGTGAAATCCTCACCACTTTCTATTTCTTCTTCGTTATCATCCTCTAGGATATTTACAGGAGCAGCCGTTTCGCCAGCTTCCATCATCTTTTTCAGAGCATCGAGCTGTTCTGTTTATAAGAAAAATTGATTAGTTTCATCATAAACATTTTGTGGCAAAATGAAATGCAAGCATAAATCACTCTGATTTTATGATTTACTTTTCCTTAAGGGAAACTCCAAGATTAAGTTTTCAGTTAGCATCAAAACTATGCAGAGTAAGGGTGTCATTAAACAKGGACTGTTGCTAGTTCTGAAAAGCTGTCAAGAGCTGTAACCAAAGCTCATGGAAATAGCGAAAGTTCCTCCATAGACTTCAAAGTTCTGTGGAGCTAATGTATTATTTCTCCAAAGAATAAGCAGACAACTATCTCTTCGGTGAATGATTTATGGACCATATTCAAATGGAAGCAGAGAGCTTGGATTTTCAGTTGTGGTCCTGTGTGCATTTCAGTTTGACAGTACAAACACCATCAATGTAACACTGAAGTCAGTAGAAGGTTTGCATGCTTATCTTTGGCAAGAGAAGGACCAGGGTTTATCACTATGGCTATGCTGGAAACTAAGATAACAATGTTATTATTATTACTGAAAGAAGATAAATATCAGAACTGGCAATAATAGYGAGAAGAGCCATTTGAAATTCCATTTCATTTTTTGCTTATCCTGGAAAAACACAGCAATGTAAACATATCATCATGGGCAGAACTTACAAGAGATTGTATCTCAGTTATAATTTAGCTTGAACAGTCATCTGATAAAGTTTGAGGATTACATTTCTAGGTCTATCTATGCTACACGCTAACATCAAGACCTCGACTCTAGTATTCATCTGAAATGCAAGGACAAATAAAGTGTCATTCACACACAATTTATAAGACATATTATTCAACAGTGAAATGCAAGTAACTTGACAAATTTAGTAACATAAAGCCCATTCATCTTAAATCTGAACTTTAGTTTAATTTAATACTTGACAAGTTTTACTTACTTTTTTCTACTTCAGGCTTCAGCCTTTTATTTTTTATGAGAATCTTTCTTCTAAGGTCATTAGGAGAAGGTAAGGCTTTACCTGTATCAAGCTGTAAAATAATTGATAAAAATGATYAGTAACAGCTATGAGGCCTCTTTGCAACTCAGTTTTGGACTTTGATTTTAGGGMAGCAACTGTACTGGGCAGTAAGCAAGTATTGCCACATCTCAGGCACAGCCCTGGAAGGCAGTGTGACTGGAGAAATGTCATCTCTGTTCTTCTCCATCCCACAGGAAAGCTCTGTTCAGCTGAAATAAGCTCTCCAGCCTATGCCCTCCTCAGCTGCAGGGACTAAAATGTGTTCTGTTGCCTCCTGCAATGCACATGGATGTGGCCTGCAGCTCTTCATCAGAGGGCTTCCTACTCTCCCTCTCTCCCTGTGCACAGTCCAAGTCACAGTCTAGCCTTTTATGAGTTGATCTCTAAATAACTCACCTTTTATGGTCCCTTCAAGCTGTAATAATGCAAGCAAGAGAGCCCACMCATACTGACAGAGCACTTTACAGARTAAAAACGGGCTGGCACTGGTGAATGGAAAACGCTACCCAGTTCTTAGTGAAGTGGGGAGGACTGGTTTTTCTTTTCCAGGAGGGGCACAAGGTCACGCTTTCAGCATTTGTGAAAGGCACCAAATGGCAAATATCACAAACAAAGTAAGCATTAGTAAAAAGTTTGTTCTAAATCGAGAAGGAAGAAAAAACATCATTGAAAAAAAAAAGGAATAAAAATACAAAACCTTGTAAGTTAAGCTTCATCACATCAGTCCGAGGCTCAAAAATAGATTTTGGGGTATTKTGTGTAGTACACTCTCCACCTGAGGCCTGCTAAGGTATTGTAGAAAGGTATTGGTATAACAGAATATGGATCCCAGTGAAGGATGAGCAATATGGGACTAGGAGATACTGACAGGGCTAGTAAAAATTATTAGAATATATATTCAGATAGACTTATCCTTAAATCCTATCCTGTAGAAGAAGAAACAGAAGAATCAACCAGTGCAACCTGAAACCCAAGTAGAAGAAGCAGAGATAAGAAACACCAACAAGCCTCCACCCTACAAAAAGCCCTGAACAAACACACAAATTAAAAGAAGGTCCTGACACAGTAACGGGCACCTGTCTCCTTGCAGAAGGATGTTAATTATGTATTGCCACGAGGCGAGCTCAGTCGCAGGGGCTGCAGCTCGCTCACCCATGCCCGTGCACCCTGAGCAACCCAAGCTCTCCCTGAGCTGCGAGATCCCTTGTGTTGCAGTTCCACTAGATGTCAGTGCCGCAGAGATCATTTATCCCTAGGCCGCCGGGATGCTGGTGAGCACCCCCAGGCATAGGGTAGAGCTAGATGCCCATTTGGGCAAATATTTACTTTCATTTAAAATACAAATCTGCTTCCTGTAGTGTCACGTCTCTCTTCATGTCTGTCACCCCTAGCCTGCTGAGGCACCACCAAACCAGCTGGTGCTCCTGGAATACACGTTCCAGGTCGCCTGGGATGCAGCTTTACTTTGCTGGCAGCTGGGGACTGAATGAAGCCTTGAGAGGGAATGGAGACCAAATGCAGAAGGGAGTGCAGGCAGCTGAAGCTAAACACTGAGGCCCGAGATAGCAGCACTGCAGCCTTAGGCTTSCCTAAAGCTGCTAGATTTAAGCCTTTGTGAAGCGCACAACAATGTATGGCAGACTTCACAGGGGACCACTTTTTTTTTTCCTCTGGGTTGTAACTTTCAGAGTGACAACCTGATTTTCTCCCAGCCTGAAGTGTTGCTGTCCCTGTCACACGCCAAGGAAGCCAAGAAAAGTACAGCCCTGAAGATGATGACGAGAGAWGACCTCTTTGAAGGGACTCACAGAGTCAGAAGTTGGGAGATCAGGCAGAGTCCTCTTTGCCATGTTCTCCCACAAGACTGAAAAGCAGTTTGTTCACTGTTTTGGTGGCCCCTRGCACAGGAAGCAAGCGAACTCTTCATGGGACTAAGGAAAGCCTGGAGATATAGCTGCAAACACTGTGTAATAAGAGATTCGGCCTCAAATATTGTGCTTGTGGAGCAGTGTCTGTTGTTATCTCCTGCCCATGCAGGAGAGTGAAGTGCATGCAGATTATAGTGCACTTGATGGCCTAAGTGAGACTGCAGGGAACTCTTTGTGCTTAATTTATTTCTTAATGAAATAATGGGGGCTACCTGGCCTACAGAGCCTGATCTCAAGCATGAAGCCTGCAAAGTACACCTGAAACATGAGGAACTGCACCCTTTTCAGATGAGATCAGGCAATTTGTAAATAATTGTTTGTGACCAGCAATTTCAAAGTTACATATGCCAAACAAATACAATGTATGTGGTGTATTTTGTATAGGAGTTGAAATCACATCACACATCAAGGGGTTAGAGTTCCCCAAGGCTGCTCACCCGAACCCTATACAAAACAGATTAAACAAACCAAATAAGGACAAGTTTATATCAGAAAATGGAGACACCCCAAATCACTACTCAGTTTTGAAAGCACAGGAGYGGAACTGAAGAGTATTCCCTGAATTGGTATTATAATCCTGTTTTATCCTCTCTCTCAAATACGCTAATAGAAAAAATAAAAACTCAGGCAGAAAATAACATACCGGATGGGTTTCTAGAGGCTGTTTCAACAGGAGATCTCCAAAAAGATCTTCACAGTATTTTGACATCTTGTACTGTTGATATTTGCTGAAAAATATGACATTGGTTAACTTAAATGTAAAAAAAAAAAAAAAAAAAAAAAAAAAATTACTCAAAAAAAGAGCATAAGAGTAAAATAATTTAGGCATCCCAAATTATACACTGCCCACTTTATCTCAAATTCTTTTACTGTAAACAAACTGTTAATATAAATCCATTATCAGACACATATGGATATAAATTAAAGCCCAAGAAAGTAGATGAACTGAATACCACAGTTAATAGAACATTCAAATATACTTCACAGCATTACCACAGATAAAAATATTGCCATTACTAAGCTAGCTAAAGCTTAACCGGATATTAAAGCACAGTTCCTTCCAAGCGAGATCCAATATAACGGCACACTCCTATGTAGTTTTCAAATATACTCCAATTACAGTATTTCAGAGCATATCAACTTTCTTAACCGCTGCACTATTAAAAATAAAAAGGGATGAGCTATATACCTGCAGTGATTTTCAAATGAAAGAATGACAGGATACTCGGATGTAACAAACGCGGTTTCCTTAATGGCTTGAATTACATCCTTCAAAATGCAACAACAGGATTCAAATTAGAACAGATCAGATTACAATCATAAGGAAAGAATATTTTTTTGTCCCATATCCCATCTGGAGAAACAAAGAGCTAAATCTCAAGTGTAGCAAACAAAACCAGAGCAGGAACAAAGTGTACACTCATTCTTCTCTTCATCCCCCCAAAATCCAGGTTCAGTAGCTGGTTTTGCTCAGAGTACGTGCAGCAAAGGTGGCTGCTCCACTCACCCCCCACCAGTGCTGCTACCCCCATATCTGCTAGCTCATCTTGCCAGGAAGGATTTCAACTCCAAGAGTAATTCTTGGTTGCTTCCACAGCTAAAAACTTCAGAGGCAGTGGAGAAGATTTTTTTCTGTTATACAAAAAGCTATAGGATGTGAAAAGACTGGAAAACTGAGCCACAGATGAGAGTCTGCTTCCTACAGAGGAGCAAAAAAAGGACTGTAGGCCACAAGGCAAAAAAAAGTCTTTAAGATGCCACATTGATGACATCTGTCAGTCTGTCATGAGGGAGAAGCTAGAGGGTATGAACAATGGGAAGGTGCCCTGCACTGATTCTTGTCCTAGGGGGATTATTTGGACTTACTTACTTTCTGGTGTAGTGGTCAGTCACTTACCTTGAAAAGAATATCTGTACACATTGCTTTTCCATGTGTTATTATTGGTTCCTGGTCTTCACCTTTTCCATCCCAACAGTCCAGCTCAACACATCTAAAGACATAAGAAAAACCTCATCAGTTTTCCTAGTGTTCCAGGACAAGTAAGCTATTCAAGACAAGTTCTGATCAGAGATGTTCAGGCACAGCAGCTACAACACAATTTTAGCCATAACTCTTTTTATTTGTGTTATTTCAGGCTATTAATTTATAACTTTGAAAATACTACCTTACACACAGTGTATGTGGGAGAATATATCACATATGAACACATTAGTATTCACTACTTATTTTCTTTCCATAGATAATTATGACATGCTACAGTGTGTTGAGAAATTAAGCAGGAAATCATAAACTGGTCATATACATAATATTAATTAAAAAGCAGAACACCCTCTCAAATTCTTCAACTTTCACTCTGAGATCAAGCTAATGTCTTTATCACAGCCCCTCTCCCATCTCTCAAAACCAATTCTTACATTATATTGCAGTTTTCCTGTGAGAAATATAGTAACTTTTTCAATAGTAATTCTTTTTCATTTGCCACACTTTTTAATTTATACATTCAATTATGTAACTTATCACTGTTAAGGAATATTATGTAGACTTAATTAGTAAATTTTCTAAATGTTAAAGATTATTATCTACTGCTTCCAACCTGCATCCAGCTAAAAGCACTTGTCTGTACATCTCCACCGAGGACTTTCCACCAAACTGCCTGCCTGTTAAGTATGTATTGTGGGAGGAACTGATGAAATAGTGAGCTAAAGGATGGTCCATTTCTTGATACAACTCCAAACGATCTAGGAAAACTGGGGCATTTTCATCTGACATCAAGTATCTGCAAAATCCATCACTTGATATGAGACCTGGAAGGAAGAAGAAAGCATGGAGAACATTGGTAGAAATTTATAATGGACACAAACCCTATCAAAACAGGAATCCTATCAAAAGTTATGTATACACAGGCTTTTGTGAAAAAACAGAGGCTTCCTCTTTCAGTACCCCAAGCTAAATAGTAACCGTGTCACTATGCTCAGAATATTCCAACAGTTTCAGACTCCTGGACTTCGTGAGCAAGCAACTCTGAGTGTGCACTTAATAATCTTACATGGGACTTCTTTTCTTCTGCTCCGTGTTTAGTCCTGTCCCGGCTGTGGCTACACTGCTGCTGATCAGCTTGCAGCACACGTAGGGATTGCTCTCTGCTGGCAAAAATAACTGAAGACATACCTGAAGGCGCTCACGCGTGTTCATTTGCAAAGCATGGAAAATCTAAGATACTTCCAAGTTCATTGTTTGAAATACTTGCAGGAGTTTATTCCGTTACAGTGGAAAGCAACATGGGACAGCACATAAACTCAGGAGAGAATTTGTAATATCACTTACTTTCCTGTTATGTTGCTTCATAATGTATAAAAAAAAATCAAGGGGTGAGTTTCAGTGGAAAGAAAAGACAAGATAATCAGTATTAGTACTGCAATATGAGGTATTAAAGTAGCCAAGAGGCTAAAATAGGATGGAGGACAGGACGGAAGGAATTAATAATGGAGAGTCATAGCAAAGAGTAATTACCTGACCCTGGCTTAAATTTGCATTCTCTCAAGTCAAACATTGATGCTCAGCTAGTTCCAATGCACAGGTTTATTTTATTTAAAACAGTCCTTTATTTTAGACAGAGAAGTCCAATAATACTGCCTTTTAATTTGTTCATACCCTTCTGAAAAATCCTGTAGTGGAACTTAAGCTTTGTGGGGTTTGTGTCAGACAAGGGTGAAAGCCTTACTCAAATCCTCTCAGCTCCTTCTGAGTTTTCAAAGAAGCTGAAAGAAGGGGGAGAGTGGAATATCCAGCTTTAAAAGTGTTTTTATTTCATCGATCACTGAGAAATTAAAAGCGGCAGCATAAAACATCTCTCATGATATGCAGTGAGTCTTGAGGAAAGAAGTTACAGCTGGGAGGCACTCAAGGCAGGCAATGTGATCTCTAATCTTCTTGCTCACAATATTTTGCAAAGCACTCATGTCAAATATTCTGTTGCAAGCCAGGCAGCTGCCCTCAGGTATTATGCAGATCACAGTATAAGAAGGCTAAATTATTATCTGTAAATTGTAAGCTGGAAGACTGTAAACTCCTCTTTTAGAGGTCAGATGCATCAAAGCATGTTGCCCAAATGCCTAAAGACCAGTGATGTTACATTTCCTTCAATTTGTTTACCTTTACTCTTCAAGTCTTCATCTGGCTCATATGTCTCAATTATCTGCATTGCTCTTTTTGTATCATAGAATGGAAATAAAATTTCATTCAGCCGAGGATCTCGCTGGTGCTAAGGTTAGAAAACAAGAGAATTCAGCAAAACAGTGCAGTACATGGCTACCATCCAAGAGTATTTCATTACTGCAGATGAGAAAGAAAGAAGTGGACATTTTAAAAAAATCAAAAACAAAAGTAAAACTAAAACTTACGGAATATCCAATGGTAGCTTTAGCATTAGACAGAAAACAAACCTTCCTTATCTTTTATAAGAAACCTAGGCAGTTTGAGTCTAGAAATATTTCCAAAGAGTCCAGTGTAATCAAATAACTGGTCTTACTGTTGCTTGTTCATGAAAATAATGATTGCACGTGGTAAACACGCCAATGAAATGTTGAAAATAAAAAGCTAAACTCTCTTCTTCGTAAATTCGCTCTTCTTCCCGATCATTTTTGTAGATCATGTAAACTGAGAGACTTGACTGATGGCACTGTAATCACCTCCGCAAAAATGCATGTCTTCCGCAACATCTATAGCTAAAGTAAAAATTAGAAGCAAAATAAAGCTATACTATAAATACAGAATTTGAAAGCTGATTTTAGAAATGTGCAACCACTGAGTATTTGTGMATTATACAAATATTGCTCATCAACTATTCAAAAATCAGTCTAGGTTCTTAGAAGAAATATGTAAAACTTAAAAAACTGCACAGTATCATCTCTTCCATTTACAGTAATTTATGATATTGCAACTTCATAATATATAATACTTAGGCATTTGAGACACAATTTAGCAGCGATTTCTAAGACACTGCTAAAATACAGGGKTTTTAAGGTTTCATTTTAGACTGTGCTATGTAATTTTTTTTCCATTCCAGATTAGAGCTGCACACCGTGTGCCTGATTCTCCATTAAAAAAATAAAATAAAAACAGAATTAAACTGAGTAGTGGCATGTAAGCAGATGCAATAAAACATAAAGAAATAAATATGACTGTGAAACACTCTTTTACCCCAGTAGGTGCAAAGTTTTCAAGCTGTAGTTAAAGCAGAATTCAGAAATGTATCAGGCCATCCCCATACTGGAGATCAATAATTTGGAGTGGACAGGATGGTATTCACATGGCTTGGCACAGCACTACCAGCATTTGCTGTAATTTCTTACACGTGAACATTTTGCCTCTCCCTTTTTTTTTTTTTTTTAACCCTTTCAAGAAGAAAAAAAAAAATATCAAAACCCAGTTAAATGTAAGCAACTTCATAAATTTTCTTCCAATCAGTATATTAGTRTCTGTGCTTGATTCATTTCAAGAAATTACAGCCAATGCCAATATAGTCATGCAAACAAGGAGGGATCTTTCAAGTAATGCTATTGGCAGTCTGCRGCATCTGAAGTAGAGCAATTGCATTCACTAGAGATCAGCTACCTGATTATGTAGGTAAAACTCAGGTGAAAGATGAAAGCAGCTGGATGCAGGACATATAACTTGCTAAGCACCACACAACACCGATAACACACTCGCATGCAACAACACAGTCTACTGTGACAAATGACAAGCTATATACTGTTAGTGAAAATAAACCCCTTCAATCAACTCTAAGAAAGAGGAAGGGAGGTTCTTACTAAAGAGAGCTCTTCCTCACTCTTTCTCCCACAGATAATCATAAGAAAATAGAAGAAAATAAATGGAATAAAGCAAAAAGTCTCCTCTTGGGAAATTGCGCCTCAGAATTGTAGGGAGCTGAGAAAGATAATGTGCTTACTGATCATTACTACCTGTTTTTTTCATCTGAGCAAAAGTATTTCTTGAGTTTCAAAAGAAAGCAAATCTGACAACTAGTGAAAGTGATCAAAAAACCTGTATATATATATATACACACATATATACGCACATATATATATACATATATATATAGTGCCATCTCTGGAGGAAATGTTCTGATCTCCTGAATTTGTTGGCTCAGGAAAGCAACCTAAGCAATACTAAAAACCTCARATTTCATGCTGAAGATTTTCTAGGTGGGATGCAATGCCCCCATCCCCTACATCCAATGTAGTTGTTTGGCTTCTTCTAGTTACTATTTAAGAAGGACGCCCTTCCCCTAGACCTTCTTAACCATATGAGGACGAACTATCTAAAGCCATCTAAAAGCACGGACAGAAAGAATTCCCGGTTGATTTGCATTTATCCTTTGCAGTAATAAAAATGGTCTCCTTTTGTGGAAAAAGAAAGAGAGACAGAACAAAAAAGGATGTTCTCAAAGCTCCTTTCCAGGAGGTACATTCAAAAAATTTAGTTTGCAGGCTAATGAGGAATTGTCCTGCCAAACAACTCCCTTCTATATTTAAAAAACAACCAGAAAAAAAAAACCCTTCTTATATATTCCAGGATTAAACATCACTAATTGAAGAGTTGGACAGATATCAAAGGGATAAAAACGATCACATCAGGAGAGAGATTCTGGGTCATTTAGTGCCTTTGAATTCATGACCAAAACCTTAAACTCTATTTCAAAACCAAAAGACTTACAGCATAGAGCTGAAAGCAAGGGTTTCAAGTCATCAAACCAAGCRTCCCACTCTATAAAACTACTTGACTAAATTTTTCCAGCTTCAGTCACCAACTGAGGGTCAACTATAAGATTTCCATGTGAAAAGCCTGTCATATCTGTAGGACGTAAGGAACAAGATCTTCAATTCTGCCCGTAATACAAGATTTCTAATTCTCACAAACAACCGCTAAAATCATATAAAACTGAGAGTACAGCACTTCAGTTTTTTTTTATTCAAGAGACAGTGGAGATAGCCAGGAAGTTCCTACAATTGCTGGCACTTCAAAAGTGAGAGCTTCCAGAAAGTCCACTTTAAACTAAAATAAACACATAAGTCAAATTTAAAATAAAGTCCAACAATAGTTTACTGAAAAATGAGGAATTACTCAACTCATGATTAACACACGTACACATGCAAAGCCAGAAGCAAATATTGGACAAGATGAGGCAGGACTTTATATTTTAAGCATTGAAGTCTACAAATACAAGTGAGTTTGGGACTGAAATACTTTTAAAAGGATTACTCACAATTTAGCAGACAATCTAACTCTTTCCTCTCCTAAATGCAGAGGGAAGAATGACATTTCTTAAGTCTGACCCTGAGTCCTACAAACATCTAGATATTGGACTTTGTGAATAACTTCAGTAAAAGAACATCTCACAGTAGTGACATTAAGCATGAGCTTATATTTGGCAGTAGAGAGATGTATGTGGATGCTCACTCAGGCCTCACGTATGTAATCATGAGTGATCAAATTGTTAACCTCACTATTTTTCCTCTTTGAACTTTGAAATCTGTCCCTATGTAGTTCAGTTTTCATGAAGAATAATCCATACATTACTTAAAAAGCAAGCAAGCAAGAGGGATTTACTACTTAAATCTTCCTACAATAGTATTAAAAAAATACATTAGATATATGAAATAGACTTTAAAATAGTAAAATATTTTWAGGAGATTTTTGGTAAATGCACCTACCCCCTAAAAGTTCAGGTATAAAAGGAAAACAATTCCCTGTATCCTAGGTGACAAGAATCTATTGGTGTGGAATATGAGAGAATATATTCATGTTTTTCTGCCCCATTCTCATAGAGTAGTAGTTGCAATTCTGAGTGAATTGGTCTTCCATAACTTAATGTGCTTTAGGACTAGAAAAGAATAGCACTGCTTACTGAAATACTTCTCACATGATATTTCTAATACGAAGGAGTAAATATTCTTGCCAACAAATGAATTTTGGAAATATAGCAGTAAAAATACCTCATTTTATTGAAAACTTAAAGTAACTCAAAAATTGTAGACAAGCCCCTAAAACACCCTGTCAAAAGCTAGATTGATAATAGATGGGGAAAAAAAATAAAAGAGGGAAGAATAAAACAGCTATTTAATTGTTTATAAAAGCCCATTTCGCTATTTTCTCTTATTCCAAAGAATTACTAGCTATATTTATCAGTAGCCTATGGGTAAAATATATTGCTTGTAATAAAATACTGAAAGTATTTTAGCTAAAACTGCACTGAATATAACAGCACAAAATATACAAAACATACGTAGCACATGACATAACACAACCACAAGTAATTAACAGATGCAATTCGCAAAGCCAACATGTAGAAAGCAGGAGAACATAGAAGATTGGAGCTGATTTTTGCACCTGGAGTTACCATAATGGAAAGATCAGCAGATCAGAAGCATAGCAAATAATGGCATGATGCATGCAATGGAAAGACTGGAAGAAGCAAGCCACTGCAGACAGACTTGTATGGTAGTTAATGTATGAAAAAGCTTACTTCATTTAGAAAGCTCACTAATTGGTCTACCGTTAAATAATCAGTTTTGTCTCCATTGCTGAAAAGAAATTTATTAGAGAATGTAAGTTTTCATATATGATGCTACAGTAGGTATGATTTACATGTTGACATTGTTGATACTTTTAAAACCCTCTACTTTTCTACCTGAAGTGGCTCTGTATCTCAAAATTAATAGTCACAGAATATATATACTATCTATGCTAGGTACAGTGTATCTCTCATATTTGGTAAAACATAGCAGATATTACTTCATAAAACAACATGTAAGTCTTCCAGCTAAGAATAATTTGAATGAAGAACCTTTTAGAACATCAGATTTCTTATTTAATTTAGTTAGTTCACATACTGCATTAATCACCTAAAAGAAGCAAGTTAAAATTACAGTAGTTAGTAAAGCCAATGCAAACAAAATAAAATTAAATAAAAAGTTCCAGGTGCTTCTTTTTAACTCATGTAAAAGTTACTATAAAATACACAGTGAACTTTTACATTAACAGTCTGAAAGGGAAGGATGGGGAAAACACAGGCTTGAGTTTGTCTTAAAAACCTGCTGATACCACTAGGATTACAGCCTTTACAGTGCTCTGTCACTTTTAGATATAGACTAAAATTACAGTAAAATAATTTAAAACCAGACCATATTAAATGTTAAAACTTACATCTTCCTATAGAGCTCCTCTATGTCAGTTCGGGGACATATCTTTTGCGTAAGCTCATAAAATTTCTCRTAAGTAAATGCTGCAGGCTCAATTTCATCATTCTGCAACAAAATGCAAAGGTAGATTATCCAGTAGAGGCCTGTTTATGGATTCTTTTCCTAAGAGCGTGTCTTATACTAGAGAAGGCAAATGAGAATTACTGTGGTGCTTTTCTGAACGTACACGGGTTCAGTGGTATTTTTTGCAAACGGTTCTCAGTTCTTACTGAGCTCTGCCTGGCGTGYTTGTATGCCAGCCTCCCAGTAACAGCAATTCTGCATCAACACAGAACTCAACCTTGGTCCTAGTTTCCTCCTTAGGCTTAAGGAGAAGTCCAAGAAGAACCTCGGGGTATTTATCCTGAAGCCAAGGGACATTAGGAAAAAGGCCTGGGTTTGGTGCAAAGGTTTTAAATAGCAAAGGGGTGCTTTCCCCTCGGGTGCCCGGCACCCTGCAGCCCTACCAGGAGGGAGTCATGCTTTTCCTCCTGGTCGGAGGCAGTGGGCCAGGAGCTYGGCAGCCTTGCTGGGAGCAGGCTGCAGCCAGGCCCAGGACGGAGCCTGCCTGAAAGGCAGGGAAAGTCGGCCGGGAGTGAGGGCTGGCACCTCCACCGCACCGGGGACCGGCATGAACGGCAACCAGGACTCAGCACGCAACAGAGAAACACTAAATGTAGACTCTGCACCAATACATTTTTCATAAGTGCATGAGGGGGCAGGCGATTAGAGGAAAAATATCTGATTTGAAAAGTTTAAGGAGCACTGGGGTCACAGATTTAACTATGCCTTGCTTTTGGTAAACAACCTGTGGCGACAAATAACTTACCCATGAATTAAAGCATTTTTTTTTTTTGTGATGTAAATGACTTACATCACAGCTATAAAYGTGAATGATTCATCAATTTATACACGCACACATAAACACACACAAACTTATTCAAAACTGCTAAATACCTTTCCACTGGGAAGACCTAATTCCTTAAGTGCCTGAAAGATCACTTTTTCTGTTTTACCTGATGCAAAGGTTCTGGTAATGCTAAAACAAAAAAAAAGAGGAGAAAAAAAAAAAAAAAAAAAAGGAAAAACATTAATCACTTTCTAAACAGTCCATTCTCTCTGCCTCTCTGCCAACATTTTCCTCCAGTCTCATCTATGAACACAAGCCCCTTCCAAGAAATCATGCGGTTGAAAAAGTGTTCTAAGTTTCACGGATCAGAAATGCCCTGTCTGCAAGCTATCTGGTACAAAATATATTAAAATAAAGAAACGAGAAAAAAAGTTTTTTCAATATGCTGGAATACAGAACCATGTAAGACATTATCCTTTTGGCTCTGGCCATGCAACTTGGTGCATAGCTATATGACTGTGTAAGGAGCAGCAGATTCTCCAAGTGACAAGACGTGTCTTCAGGCATTCCCGGTTGCAGGGACTCCCTTCCTTTTAGGAGCATTAAACTCTTCCTGGCAGAAAACCACTCCTAACGTGACCTGAACCATCCCCCGTGGCACTTTCCTTCCTCCTCCCTTTCAAGTCCTCTCTGCTAAGGAGAAACTTGTGRCTGCAAGTCAAATTCTTTGCTCTTTGTAGTGGTCTCTCCCCACTCTGAATGCTCCTTCACCTTATAGCCCTACCAATAATCCTCTTCCAGAAATATTGTGCACAACTTAAGTGGGATTTCACTCCACTGAAATCTTTCCAAACTCTGTGATCAATATTCACTTCCTTCTGTAAAACAAGGAGTGATCTCACCATGCAGGACACTGACATGACTTCACTTGAAGAGAAATAAATCCAATTAGAGCTTAAATAYTGAGTATGATTAATGTGAAAACTTTTGGTCTATTTTTGTTTCCACTTGGACTTCTAACTTTGGAAGAGTAGATCCAAGCTTAAGAGTTCTCCTTCCTTCTTTCTTCGTTTTGACCTAAAATGGGTCCCACAGCTGCCCAATTTTGACAGCTAAATCYGGCTTAGAAAATTGGAATCTGGAGGCCTATATATTTCTAATGATGTCAGAAGCTGTCTTCAACCATGACGTGATGAGAATATGTTGCTTTTTATCATTAAGTGAAACAAATATTTGTTGAGACTTTCTATTAATCTCATGTATATGAAATAACTTMACAAAATGAAAGATGTGAAACAAACTGTTGCTTTTATTTGTTGCCATAGCGACGAGTTGTTTGACTCTCCAAAACACTCTAAACCACTTATGTAAATATCTTCATACTAATAAAGTGAATATCAGGAAGCCAAAGATCTAAAYGATAAAATAATATTTTAACAAAGCTTAGCCAATTTTTTAACTGGGTTCTTAAAACTATTTAGGCACCTAAATAGTTTGCTTTTCTAAGTTGATAAGTACTAAGAAGATTGCAGTAAAATGTACACTAAGGAGTCTAACTTTAGGTACCTATTTAAAAAAAAAAACCTCACAACCCGTGTTTCCACTTATTGTGAGGCAGAGAAAAACGCTTGCTAGATTTACAATCTATCCTCAGCCCTGTAAAAATTCTATGCCTGTTCTAATGAATTGGGCTCCAGTAATAAATGTCATGTCAAACGTGTAATATCGGAATAAGCAATTAATCAGAAACTGTGAGCCAAATTCCTTGGTTGTAGAAAAGTAATTTTTGATGCCAAATGCTCTTTTATTTTACTGAAAATGGCATTAAATATAGTAATAATCTGTAATGAGAGAAGCAGTCTAGAAGACTGCTGAATCAAAAAATAATACAGCACAAGACTTGCATTTTGCCAGAGAGTTTGTAAAAAGTCCTACTTTTTCCTCCATCAGAAGAGGTTTCATTCTCACAGATTTACATTCATCTCATTGTAATATCATGGAAGAAAATTGTGTTACTTCTGTGTGTGAAAGTAACTGTGTTACTTTCATCAACAGATTTTTAAAATGACTCTCAAAACTGGATTGAGGGGTATAAATCAATCACATCTGTTTATGACTCAAAATCAAGCAAACGCAAACCAATCAAAACAACTGTTCAAAAGAATCTTTTATCTTGGCTACATGGATTTTCTTGGGTTGACTAGAACTGGAAGTGCTACTGCCTACACTTTACAAGAAATCCCCTAAAACTTGGTTGCAGATGTCGTGAAACTAAGATTTCTTCCAAAACATTTGGAGTAACTGACAGTAAATATATTTATTAACAAAAAGTGTAATGTCAAATTAACCTAATTAAGTCAGTGTAAAACAGACTTAGTCCTCATTGAGGACTCCTAAAATGGAAGCTACAAATCTGGCAGGAAAATTTAATACATTGAAGTCAGTGGACTGGACTCCCTTCAGCACTACCTGTCTGCAAAGGCAAATTAAGCTTCTATAACACAATAGTGAGAACTCAGACTTTGCCTCATGCTAGGCAATATTTCAACATAGAAGCATTTTCTGACAAACTAGCAGGCTATAAATTTATGAAGAAGCATRAAAAGTTCTATGTTCACACTCAGGCTTAAAGCTGTAAATTCTTGAAGATTAATTTATTGCTGTAATATTGTTCTCTCATCTCTTCCCTTCAGTTCATATTCCTCTTGAGATCTCTGTACAGAAGGTGTCCCAGGGCAGTTTAGTTGAATTTTGAAAAACAAGCAGGGGTTTTGGCAATGTGAAAGCTGAAAGATTAATACAGCAAAGCAGTTTTAACACTGTCAAGGTAGGGCTGGAGTCATGAAATTAAAGCCTAGAGGGCAGCCCAACATGCTTGGCAGGTTCTTTGTCTTTAGCATGTTCTGTATATAAGCATAATCACTTATTCCTCCCTTGAACAAAACAATTATGTGAGGCTTATGCTAGAAAGCCCTCCTCCCTGCTTCCCACTGTAGGTTTCTCTTCCTAAGAGCACAGCATGCCCTCAAAGCAGGATTTTCACACACTGCATGAAGAGCAAAGAGGCTCAATGTATTGMTAGGAATGTCTGGAGCAGGTGATGGGAGAAAAATTAAGAAAATAAGAAACTAAGTTGATWGTTACACAGAAAGAACAAAGCTATTTAGGCTCTTCCATCACTGACAACCATTAACCTAAGGCCAGCAATGATTCGTTTACCATAGGGAGAAAAACAAATTCYATTCTAGGGATTCCTATAAAAGCAAAAATAATTTTGGCAGAGCTGTATCTCTCATTTTACTGCCTGACTGCTCTGAGAGTTGGTTCTCTTGATAAATATTTTGAAAAACTCTACATCTGAGAAACCCATTCTAGAGAATGAGGAGTTTTAAGCTGAGAAACCTGATGCTTTTGGCTCTCARGGACTTTGATCATAGCTACAAGCTCTCAAATCCTCACTCTACTGGACTAACAGAACTACTGCTATGCTTTTAAAAAGCCCTAGTAGGGCACTCAGAGAAGTATGTCGTAGTGCTGTTTATTTTTACATATATTTTAAAGTTATAAAATTGATATGAAAATTTAATCAGTAAGGCACAGAATTTGATTAACATTAGGCATCCCCTACTTGCTAAAAACTTGAATTCCTAACAGTGCTTACCTCCGAACTGGAATTTTGCCATTTGTGTTCGTTAGAAAGGCCAATTTCATCCAGCTGCAATGAAGAATGAAATATGTTTAAAATACTATTAAGTAAAATGAGAAATTAGATATTTATGTCCAACTGAAGCATACTTRCATCCCTGTGGAATGTATACAAATAATTGTTCTATAATAAGATTATCTTTTATAAGATAATTACTTCTCTGTAACCTTTCAGTGTTTATGAGAGGGCATTTTTATAAATGTAAAGGCAAAAATTAGCGCAAAATAATCAGTACCACAGTTATMGAGTTGGAAGAGAAGACAGACTCATGGGGTTCTGTTTGTGTATGCATCAAAAAAAGAAAAATCCAGCCAATAAAAAAGTACATAATATCAATAAATCAAATGAACAGTAAGAAATTCTGGCAGTGGAGGAAGACAGTGGAGGAGAGAAAGTGACTTACTGYTTCTTGAGGCACGTCATTGGACTGACGTTATTAGCTCTAAAGTTGTGTATGATGGATCCAAGCCCTTCTACCCATTGCTGAAAAACATGAAAATACACAAGCACTGAGTTAGGAAAACTGAAGAGGGAAAAAGTAGGAAAACTCTTCTCAGGGCAAGGCTCTCCTCTGCAACTAAGGGTAATGGTAGCACCYGAGTTAAGGAAAAACGGAGCAGCCTACAACAACATGGAAATCTCCTGTCACATTCTACACATTAATATTTTATCCTTCCCTAAACAAAATGATTGTGCTTTCCATTCTTCCAACACTACAGCAGCATCTGCAGTGCTATTAAAGAAGTTCATTGCCAGCAAAGGAAAGCAGTTCATCGATTGATTTTATTAAGCTTTCCATTTATAGCCTGTATAAATACAKGTCTCCCTTGCAGTTCCTGCTGGCAATATTAGCTATTACTAAGCAACATMTACAATATGTGATTACACATTTAACTGGTCCAGTTTAGAACAGGAACGCAACAAAATATTAATAAGCTCGAGCAGGCCAGAGGGAGGCACAACAGTTATGTGACTCTGACCTCATCTAACACCCCTTACGTCCTCAGTGCTGCTTTCTTGCTGGCTTTCAGCCTTACAAAGCAAAACATTTCAGTAATCACTGGGATGAATGACAATCAACAGCAGCATTACAGCACTTTTGCAATTCCTTTTCATGGATATATTTTTCTACTATAGCTTGTGCCTAGACTTTGCAGTACTATACAGAAGAAGCTTAAGGATTTAGGCCTTAACGTGAACTCTTACTGATTTCAGCATGAATCCTGGCAGGATAAAGCTACAGAAAGAGGAAAAAACGACGGCATTACGGGCTAAGTTCGACCTCAATTATGCCGTTGTAATGCTAGGATTAGTCAACAGTTAATTTATGCTGGTGGAAGCGAGACAGGATTTGCTCCACTGCTTAACATCAGCCTTCTGAATAGAGAAGCTTCTCGCTTCCGGCCAAATTCTGTGCGTGCAGCTTTCATTGACTTGGGACCGCATCCAGAATTGGACACTTATAAATAGATGAGGCGAGTATATTTTTTCTTTTCATGAATGGGTGCTATACATCTGCAAAACAGATGAGAAAATCTTTATTTATGTAGAAGGAATACTAATACTTTTGTCAAATGCTGCATGGCAAATCTGTGGGCAGTAAATCCCAGTTGGCTAAAACTATGTAAAAATCACCTAAGGTGTCAATTCATAAAATAAACAGGCTTAAGCAGATCCTTATACTCATGAAATGTTACAAGAACGTCTCAAACTTCAGTTTTAACATGGAGAACCTGTTACCAGGCTCCTTTCTAAAGGAATGTTATAAACCTATCAGGTCCTAGGAAAATGAGTCATTTATTAAGATCTCTATCAATACTTAAATATTCTTTTTCAAAGTATCCTTTTAAGAAGCATTGCATAAAAAATATGCACACAAAAATAAGTATCTGAGAAGAATCTGAAAACAAGTCTCAGCAAGAGCCTACATGGTTTCATGCATTTGAGGTTTTCTTATGTTCTTATTTTTTTATTTATATTTTCTTATGTTTTTATCTCTTTGAGCATCTTTGCATATTAGAATTCTTCATATATTCTTCTCATTATAAGACTYGGAATTATTTCTCCTTGCTATTTTTATCTCACCTAGAATACATGTGATACAGCCTAGAGACAGAATTCCTGGAGGGAGGGAACATCTTACAACCACAACAGCCAGGGAGGCAAACAAATGCGCTGGGAAGTAATGCAAAGGGACGTCCCCAGCAGTCCCTCTACTCCCAGAGCACTTCTATTTCTTCCCCTGCAATAACTGCTCTGCACTTGCTGCCTCAATGTGCCCTAATGTGCCCTACCACACACGTTCCCTTGCCAGGGAAGGGAAAAAAMCCATCTCTCCAGCACTCACGACTCCAACGCGGAGGAGGGTGAGAGGCTCACAGGGTCTCACCTCCGAAACAGCTTCCAGACTTGTGCTGAAAACAATCCATCAGCCAAAGCCTGCCCTCCCATTTCCCAGCTGCATGAACCAGAGAACTCAGCAGCAGCAGCACGTACGTACTGTCCAGGGATAGAAAGCAAGCAAGGGTCATGTGGGGTTTCTAGTTATTTATTAGAAATAACTAGTTTTAATAACAATTAGTTGTTATTTAGAACAACTTAAAATTTAAGATGATATTACAAGAACACTTGCCAAAGTTTCATAGTAAGAGCCCTACACTCTGTTGTCCTGTTTCRGGTATTTTTCAATCATCTAGAGCTGTGGAAATCTGACTCTGGTTCATCAGTGTYTGTGTGTGTGTTTCCTAAGAAACATTAATATTCTTATAGCTATATAATAATTTGCCCTAGATTAGGCTGCAGTCCCTTAAAAACCCTAGAACTTTTCAAAATCCACCATGAATGTRAAATAGCATATGATGCCTGGCAACCAAAACAATTGCAAGAACTGCTGTCAAGCTATATATATGGTATGAATAAGTGTCCTGCTTTCAAAACACATTTTTTATTCCTGATAAAAAATRCCACCAGTGCAGTGCTTGCAATGCCAATATCTGTACAGCAAAGAAACACATATCTATCAATTTTGATTCAAAAGCAACAGACCASAAATACACCAAACCTCTGCAAATTTAACATTTCTATGTAAGAGTGCCCAGCACTCAGTTCCCAAGTCACTCTTATACATGAAAAACAGTTGCACCAAAGAGGCACTGCTAGGGGAAACAATACAGGAAAAAAAAAGTCGAGGGAAAGATCAATACCCCGGACATCAGGTTAATTCATTTGCATTCAGCATTTAGAGGGACTCCCTCATTTTTGTTCAGGTCCTTTCAGACACAGATGCCAAATCAATAACAGCTACCTCTCAGTGTCCAAAGGGCACCAAAATGCAGCTGAGTAGCTGATGAAAAAGCACCACATCTCTGCTGGCACCGAGCAGGGCTGTAACCCAAAAGAGATGTTGTCAAGCTATGACTCATCCTTACGTTGGTGTGATGCCCTCTGGGCAGGATATGGCACTTAGAGACCCACACTTCCCCAGCGCATCATCTGGCTGCCMGTATTCGGTTTGGGGCTAAAGCAGCTTCCAAAGAACAACATCAGATATTCCCCGCAGCTACAAGCTGGCCCCAGAACTCCCGGAATAAGGAAGCTAAGAAAAAATGCTTCTGGATTACGAACACACTGTACAGAAATAAAATGCTATAAGAGGAAAAAAAAATCCTGGCCAACAGATTAATACATAAGCACAGTGCAAGGCATTCAATCTATTTGTTAACTGGTCAGCACAGAACACCTCTGTGAGCCAGGGCGGTCTCCAAATAACAATTACATTCATCATCACTTTTAACATACTGTGATCTAATATCTAATGCACAGATATTCGCTGAAAGCCGAAGTCTGAACACTGTGACAGTCATCCAGCTGGCAATATATTGCTTTCCTGACATCAAACCATTCCTGGATTAAATGTACACTTGTCTAATGATCATGCAGAAGGGATAAAAGTTCAGCTCTTTTTCCAGCTACCATGCTTTGGGGACACTGTCGGTTTTACAGATGAAGTTGAGACCTATATGCAGGCAAGCAAACAGGGATAAATACCATCAGCTGCTCAGAATCTCTATATCACTTCTCCACAAAGGGAAAATCCTCTGTAAAACAATTGGCAAACAGGAAAACTCAGTTTGCTTGGGTTTTGCAGAAAGTGGAATTATAAAATATTTTTGATTGAAATTCAGGAGACGTTCAGTCAGACTAGGGCTAAATATTTTCATATTTTTCCAAACATATCTCAGTACATTAAATCTATTAATGTAATGCCCGAAGGGCTCTCTGTATACCAAAAATTATTCTAGATACATAGATGAAAGGATCTGAGKGCCCTGCTGCCTAATCTGAGAGAAACAACAGCCATAAAACTAATCAAAAAGCAAAGACACCTTGAATACAGCCCCAGAGGCTGATACACAAATCCAAATCCTAAGTGCCCTGCTGGAATGAGCCACCTGCAATGTTTTTCTGCAACATGATCCAGCACTGTAGAAATGCCTCTACACAGAGAAGGTGCCAGGAAATGCAACTGAAGCGGCACTCTCAGCTTTTGCTGGAGAATTCAAAGGCTCTTGAAGCACTTAGCGAGTTAGCCTTAGCTCGGGGACACTGRTGAAACACAGCCAGCACTGGTGGGGTGATCAGATAGCTTTGACCTCTCAGCTCTGTCTTCACCATCAAGCGCCATCCCTTTCATTTAGGAGGGTTAAAAAGGGCTAAAATTATGACCATTAAGAAGGGCGAAAAACCACACCAGCCTACAGCTCATGCAATTCCATACAAGGTTATCTGTGGCTTATTTACAGATGAGGCCATTATTATCCAGGCCTCTTGAGGTGATCCTACCTTCACTTCTTCAGTGCAGGCTTTCCACAGTTGCACTCTGCTTAAGCCAAGCACCAGGAAGGCAGGAGAAGGAGAGGGGCACTGCTCTCCCATGCTGGTATTTACAGTGCCTCCAACTGGCTGTCAGAATCAAGGTCTTGACTGCCTTGCTAACTCAGGGTCTTACCCAGACCAATCTATGCAACCTCATTGCATTTCACTCCTGTGATCCACAGCCCTCAGAACAGATCCCAGTAGACCTGCGAGGGTCTCCCATCCAGTCCCGTTCTGTCCCCAGTTGCTGCCATCATTCGGCCCACGCGCCCCTAGGACCCTCCAGCTTACACGGCTTCTGCTGTTGCAGTTGGCAACAGGAAGCTCTGACAACAGAGAAGGAGAAGCCCCAGTCATAATCAGCCCTTGGGCAGTCAGTCTCAAGCTCTTTCATGCTGCAAATACAGCAGCATAGGTCTGTCTGGCACAGTTTAAACCATCCCTTTTTCTTGCTCTTCRTTACTGCCTTCCATGGAAGGGCAGTACCAGGTCATTCTACTCCCTGCAGCTGGAAAAACACTACTGAGGAAAATGAATGAGTAATGGACACATGGTTGATTACCATGAGAGAACACTGAAAATCATCTTCAAGTGCTTTCACTAATTCTAAAATTATTTGGCACCAACCATAAGGAATGGTAAACCCAAACAGTGGCATGAATGTTAAAAGATCATAAAACTTTGCTAGGCTTGCAAGGCCACTTAAAACAGGTTACAACTGCTCAGGAGCAAGGCTTCCTACTTCAATAACACAGAGGAAGGGGAGAGGAACTCACTAGAGTTCCTCACTAACCCCAGGTAGTTGGCGAGTTCCTCACTAGCTCCTTCCCCAGAAGCATGGGGATGTTTTCTGGAGAAGCAGTGAGGTCAGTCTGATAAAATGTTCCCTTTGCCAGTTTTCAAATCTATTAAGAAAAAAAACAAACACAAATTATCAAAATAATGTAGCTACCTCAAAGATCAATCCACTGCAGTGAAACTGACTCCTCTGTGCGCAAGAACCAGTCCTGAGCCATGCATGACTGTGTGGTTTCACAAGCTGCAGGTTCAGGAAGCCCATGGAGCAGAGAACCAAATTTCCCAAGTMTTTCGAAGAAAGAAACGGCCTTTCAGGATTCTCTGCTTCAGGCAAGCGGAGTCATTTTGCCATGTCTGTCAACTCGGTGACCAGCAGATGTCCCTCCTCTCTCAACACAGATGTTTCATAAGTCATTTCTGTTCTATGAAAACTGCCACACCTCTCCCACATGAGACAGCAAGGAGACAAAACCCATCCCTTATCTGATCCACTGCAGCACAGACTTGCTGGATATGACTGTCTAAGTTCTGCAACAATGATAAAAGGCTTTTTCTACTGCATCTTGAAAGCCTAGACAGATACAAACACTCCACATTACAAATTGCCTGGTATGTCCAGACTGCTTCCACCCCTCCGTAAAGCTTTCCACCCTGGAATGAGTATCCGACACTTGAGTTTCCTCTGTTGCACGCAGGCTAAAGCAAATACAGGGGAGTTTTACCCAGTGAAACAAACTCTTTTTTTCTCCTGGCTATGCAGACTCAGAGGTTATGTTTTAAATTTACTGATTTTCTGCAGCAACCAAGAGAAAAAAAAATAAAGAAAAGAAAGCAGAAAGGCAAGCACGTCAAAATTATTTTAACTGCAGGCTACATGAATCTTGGCAAGGATGTGAAGATCTCTCTACAGAGTATGATGTTATGTATTCGGTACAGAGCTACCTAAATGTTTAAGTAGTAGTCATATATTGAAGACATTCAGAAATATTTGTTTACCACTTAGGCTATGAGACATTAGCCACAGAAAAACACCATGGGACACCCAAAACAGCAGCAGACTCTCAGAGCTTTGCCCAATTATATCCTGCAGTCTTTTAGGACAGGTTTGATTTGAAGTATTAAAACAAACCAAAGCCATGGGAAAACAGACCCCTTCTGATGGGTTTCAAACTGAAATAGTCTGATGACTATTCAAACTGTAAAGCTCAAGACTTTAAGCTTAAGAACAGCAATATGAAATGCCTTCAGCAGCAGTCATCTCCAATACCATATTATGGTCGTATAATAAAGCTGGTATTTCACCTGCAGGCTGTTTCTTAGCATRTGACTACAAAGGGTCTCAGCAAGCTGCTATTTGCATTCATCCTTATGCTGCACGGGTTAGGCAGCACACACAATTCGATGTCTCAGATGTGAGCGCCACATGTGTGGAAAGCATCTGTTTTCTACCCACATCAGCTATGCCAGTGGAAAAGGTTACTCCCCTCGGCAGCCCCCTTGGAGCAGATTCTACCCCTGCCCACCACGAGCAGCAGGATTTGAGTGAGCTCTCCYCACAGTGAGGTTATCTCAACCACTGTGTGAGCGTCACCACTAAAGTGGTGAACTTAATTCTTTGGTTCTTGCTGGAGGTGAATTAGGAAGAGTTCATACAAACTCCTGTAGCAGCAGGGCAGGGGGAACAGCACGCTCTGGCAGAAGCACAGACACTGTCAGCTGTAGGGACAGTCCTTCCCAGCAGCACAGCTGGATTGGGGGGAGAACGGCTTTTGCAGCCAAATTTACCCCTACTATGCAGGAATATTACAGAATGCAAAAAGAGCTGACTGCATTTAGGCTCATTTTGAAACTCATAAATGCAGTCCCAAAGGGGATGAGAAGGCATAAAGTCTAAATCTGGGCTTGCTAAACTACAACAGCCTCATTGGATTTATGCCAACTTTGGTTAGGTAGCCAACAGTCAGAACGCCCTATGCTAAAGCCTYGTATGAGCACTACATACATCCTTTCACTAGGAAATTCATCCCCCAAATACTCMGTGCTGCTCCTTTCGAGTGTCCTAGATCTGGAAAGCAGATTATCAGATTACAAGATCACAGAAAGTGAATCTAGCAAGGAGAAAAACAAAAGCAGCCATCACATATGCAGATGCATCACTAATGTGTCATTTATTTATTTGCTTTTAGCTCACTGTAATTTTATCACCTGATTTAATCAGAATTCTAAACATTACATTTTAGAATCTACCTTTTACAGTTGCTCTCTACTACCATAACGAAGTTGCTTTAGGAGTAGACCACGACAGCACCTTGGAGTCAGACACCCTTTTTTGGGGTGGTTTTAAGAGTTGAAATGAAAACCAATTTCTCAACTGAAAACACCAATAAAATTTAAGTAGATAGAATGTAAATACCAGACTTGGAATCCGGAGACAAGTGGAGAGATAATAAACACTCTCTTCTTGGAAAAGCTGTACTTGGAGCTCGGGATGGCTTGGCCAGACCTGCCGAGCTCATCCCCAGAACAGAGGCAGAGGAACAAGGGGCTGCCCCGGCACAGAGGGGACAACAGAGCCCAMTTAACCACCAGGGAGGAACCTTGCCGGAGGGACAGGACCTCCGCGCAGACCAGAGCATGAACCTCTAGCAGCCGAGGAACCAGTGTGGGATGGCTGCTCTGCCTGATCACCGGCAGAATCTGCTTCCCACTGAAACTGCTCCATGTCACATGGGTAGCCTGAAGCAGGCAGGGATTTACATTCCTTCTTCTCCAAGGCTGCTCAGTGCCATCTATAGTCAGGCCTTTGGGAGCTAACAGCTACTTCTTGGCATCATTTGAAGGTTTTATCTACATAAACACATCTTCCCCATCAAGGAAAGCTTCTTGTAAAAAGACCTATGGAGAAGAATCACAGAATGGTTGAGGTTGGAAGGGCCCTCTAGAGATCATCTAGTGCAACCCCCCTGCTCCAGCAGGGACACCCAGAGCACGGGGCACAGGGTGGCAGCCAGCAGGTTTGGAAGACCTCCAGAGAAGGAGACTCCACAATCTCCCTGGGCAGCCTCTTCCAGGGCTTTGGCAGCTTCGCAGGAAAGAAGTTCTTCCTCACCTGGAGATGGAACTTCCTGTATTTCAATTTGTACCCAATACCCCTTGTCCTCTCACCGGCCACCACCAAGAACAGTTTGGCCCCATCCTTCCTACATGCTCCCCTCAGGTACATACATATTGATCAGATCTCCTCTCAGCYTTCTATTCTCTAGACTAAAGAGATCCAGCTCACTTAGTCTTTCCTCATAGTCTTAGTCTTTCCTCATAGATGCTCCAGGCCCTTAATTATCCCTCTCTCCAGAGCTTCTCTCCAGCAGGTCAATTCCTAATCTGTACTGGTGCCTGGGGTTATTCCTCCCCAGGTGCAGRGGACTTGCCCCTGCACTTGTCCTTGTTGAACCTCATGAGGTTCACCTCATGAACCTAGAGGTTCCTCTCTAGGTCCCCCTGAATAGCAGCACAGCCCTCTGAAGTGTTGGCCACTCCACCCAGATTGGTATCATCTGCAAACCTGCTCATGGTGCAGTCTGTCCCCTCGGTCCATTCATGAACAAGTTGAACAGCACTGGGGGACTCCACTAGCCAAAGACACCAACTACACTCGACCCCATTTGTCACAGCTCTCTGAGCTCTGCCACCCAGCCAGTTCTCAATCCACCTCACTGTCCACTCATCCAACCCACAATTCCTGAGCTTCCCCATGAGGATGCTACGGAGACGTTGTCAAAAGCCTTATTAGTTAGAGTTAGTTAGACAACATCCATGGCTCTCACATCATCCATCCATCCATCCATCCATCCATCCATCCATCCATCCATCCAGTAAATACTCATCTTCCTCATGGCAATAGGTGGGAAAACAACCGGAGACACATTCTTTACAAATATCTGGACTGCCCAAGCAACAACTGTTGTCCCTTTTCCTCCAAATTCTTTCCTCTGGCATTTCATGACTTACCTTTCAACGTAGATTAAGTCATGGCCTACTCTAAAGTGCACTAGGAGCTGCACAGCTACAGAATGCCACATACACACTCTCTTCCAGAAGAGGTTTACTGTGTCCCAGAATAAAAATATCTTGCCATGAACAGATCAGGAAGAATTCAGCAGGAACAACTCTATGAGCAGATGAATATTAGATTTCTTTTCTTTTAGCGCAGAAGTATAGTGGAAGTCAGGTACCCATCATACACAAGAGGTCAATACAGTACAGATCCTCCAGTTTACTTTCTGTGTACTCATACCACCATACTCATACCCAGCACAATCACAGCTTTCGATGCAGTTTAGAAAGCCCTACATTGTTTTGGGCTTTATCGATAAGCTTTACTGTCTCCTTCACATCTGTAACACATCGAATCAGGTGGATGACCCTTGCTGACCAGTCTCAGACATGTATTTTTGAAATCTGGAAGTATTTTTGGTGCAGAAGACTCACACTTACACGGACCTCCCAGAGCTGACCCACAGGCAGACTGCAATGCATGACACATTATCCTGGGTAAGTATCTTAGCTGTTAATAAAGCAGTGAACACTGCAGACAGTATAATCACTTTACATTTGACAGTCTATGTAACTGGTCAATACGATGTTCACAAATAATGCGTATTAATACAGTTGTCTTTTTTTTTTTTCTTTTTAAGAATAATGCAGAGACATTGCTTGGTTAAATATAAAACTGCACATCTTCTGTGCCCCTCTATTTTTTGCTTCTTAAACATTTTCAAAACCTAACAGCAGCACAATGTTTCCCTGAAAGGCGTCTGAAAATACACACAGTAAAATCAATTTAGTGCATCTATGCACGTTATATAACTATRTCTTTTATCATGTTGCTTACTCAGAACTCCCAACAGCTAAAAAGGTGGGGATCCAAGCACTGAAAAACCAACCGGGTCTGCCAAGGGATTTAGTGATACTGCATTCAACAAACATTCTGATTTAAAGGATGGGATTTAGTAGGAATACTATTACTGATCACTAGTCAGTACTTAGCCAGAGGCAAAGCACAGTACAATACATCATAACTGCACAAAATCTATAAGTGTACTAGCCTTATGGGGCAGAAAAGCAAAAACTGTGTGTTTCTAAAAGCCCTTAAATCTCTGGATTGTACCTATCAGGATACAACCAGTCCTCTGGATCAGGCTTCTCAGCAGAGCAATTCAGAGCAACCCAGCTGAGTACCAGGCCTTGGAGGGGCCGTGCAGCTTTCAGCAGCATTGTGAACTGCAATCTGAAAGTCTCAGGAAAGATGACGTGTAGAAAAGCACCATTGTTTTCATTTGACTGTTCCATGTAAACGGGAAACAGAAAGCAAGCTGGGAACGCTCGAATCCTCTTAGCTGTATAGGGTTTTTTTCCTGCATTTGTCTTTTCAAATAATACGAACTACACGATACAATTAGGTTATCGCAGAACAAAATTTTGGAGCGCTGAGCTCCACCCATTAGGAAAAGGAATTGCACTTCCTTTCAGCATCCCTGTGTGTCACAGACCCACTACATATTCTGCTCTGCGTAGCCTGCTACACAAACCCCACACAAGGCTGCTAAATCCTTGGGAGAAAGCTGTACCCTACGCTTAACGGTCTCAGTGTCTACTTTTGATAAATTACCATGCATGCAAAGACTGATAAAGTTGCTATTTCCTTTCACCATGGCACACCGACATTTTACAGAACACTCCAGAGGGATGTTTGTTGTCCTTTTGCAGAGCGTGGCAGCAGGCATTAAACTGGGTATTTCCGTCAGCCAAGCATGCTGACTTGCTTCAGAAAAACAAGCCAGTGGAGCTGAGGAGCTCTCCTCTTTTTTATTTCTCCCACACAGTGTTTAACTGCAGAATACCTTGGCTACTTCTGCGCTTTCCGCTACCATGAAAGTGAAGCTGATGTTCACCAGATCCGTGCCACTGCAAACACACACTATCCGTCCTTCCAACTCATTTTCTGATTTTCCAACAGCCTCAAGTGCAGTTAGTATTTTGGGATCCTGTTAAACAGAATAAATAACTTGTTACATTTGCAGTACTTTTATTATGAGTACACTGTGGCAAAGATGTATTTCTGACTCCRTAAGAACTAAGATCTTTAAACTCTTGCCAATCATCTCAAATGAGTGTTTTCATATAAAATTCTTGTGGGTAAGTCCCCAAAACAATATATTCTAAATATTAGGAGCATGATTGTGAGAGCTAGGAAGCAAATGAAATATTTTAAATACATCTCAGAAAGTCAAATTAAAAATTAGATACATTTCAGTCATGAAGAAGAAAAATGAATCASTCCAAGGACAAAAATGGTTTGAATCTCTAAGTAAGTTAACTCTAGTTAAGTCTGTAATTACTGCAAGTTATGAACCGTGTGACTTCTGGCTGTTTCTTAACCTTATAGACACACCTTTGCTGAGGGTCAAAGGCTATGGACGTAATGGGCATAGACAGCAAGCTACCCAAGTAAAGACAGAGGTGAACTCTGAAGCATATTGGTATGATTGTCTGCACACRAAACACGAGGCTGTCTGTGCTAATACGTCTCATGCCGCTCATTTTCTAGATACCGAAAATAAGCTGCATTTTTAAAATAATTAAAAACTAAGGAGTTTGAATCAGAGTTTTTATTTCAAGTATTTGTTTCTCAGCTTTCACAGCAAGCTGAAGAGCAAGTGCTGCGCTGAGTTAGAAAGACTGGATACAAAAACTTCACGCTGCATTTATATCAAATCAAACACATTTAAAACTTAGATTTTTAGATTATAATTGCAAAGAAATGTTGTGTTGGTATCCTGTCATTAGATGAACTGCATTCTGCACTTCACTTCCATTTTAAATGTTCATTGTTTAATGGACAAATATAAATTAAAATAAGTATAAACTGAAGAGTACCTTTGGTACAGCTCCAAAGCGAACACTGTTGATGAGGGAACACTCCAATACCTGTCCTTCCTGAAGCAGAAAGTAAAGGTATATGAGTTCCAAGGTCTGTTGACACATGGCGTCACATAAAAAGTGCAGTAAAWACAATGAGTCTTATTTGCAAACACTGTTAATTACATATTAATATATATACAATATATTTCCCCTTCACATTTGTTAATTCCTCCCTACGTACTTCACTTCTGTGATTTCAAAAAGAGCAGGATTAAGTTGTGCAACTAAAAGCATGCAGTATTTTAAATTTTTAAAAAACTAGTAATATGCAATGTGTATAGCTGACAAAAATGTTGTATACCTTTCCTTCACTTTTCCAGCTCAGAAAAAAGCCAAATTCATCCACTTGAAAGAGACAGTTGGTTTCAAAGACAAAAGATTCCTATAGAAAAGAAAGCATAGGTCAATATTTTAGTGAGTTTGACAAATACCATAAATTTACTCATCAAAAATAAGTTTCTTACATTTCCCCCCAACTGACTTCCTAGAGAATGTGCTRTTTTCAAGCAATCAGAAAAGACGAGTGAGGCTTTTTTAACTAATGACAATTCTAGCAATTTGTCCTACTGCTGCTATTTGAGACATTAAACTGTGATTCTTACCTCATTAAAAACTTCAGTGAGACACAACTTCAAAAGCAAAATCCAAAATATGAAAAGGGTAAAATTATGCTATCTACCAATACTGCATTTGGGATCAAACCACCTACRTTCAGAACTCAGAAGTGCTTCTCTGATCAACTGCCACAGCACACATGGCAAAAACATACTGCAGCGAGAGCGCCTGGATGGCCGAGCCCAAACAATATAGACATGCAATAAAGAGAGAACTGGGCACTGCACAGAGTCACAGGGGGTGACGAATTTCCCAATTTCAATTGATATATCAGAAGGAAAGCAGGATGTAGGAAGATATCCTACTGTGCAGAATCAATCATTTTTTAAAAGAAAAAAAAAAGGATCTGGGATTTCCAGAATTAAAAGGCCACACTGAAGCTCCAAGCACGTGTGCAGGCTACAGGACAGCAGAGTGATGCAGAGTTCAGTACTTCACTCTGCATTAAGGACAAAAAGAGGGGCACCTTCCTGCTTTGCTGCATCTTCTCCCATGCACATAGCATAGGCAGCAAACACCAGATTCCATCCAGCAGTTTTCATAGCAAAAGATTTCATGTAAAGGACAAATTGAATTTAGGTGACAAAATGACTACAAACTCCAATACCCTCTATCCATGGGGCCTGCTTTATAATCAGTACGTCTTTCCAGGACACGCTGGTCTCACTGGGTACGTGGTGTCTTTGAGGTACCATCCCAGAAAACAAGAGGCTATTTTCCCTTAGAGGGGGTTCAAGGATATTTCCCAGACCCTGAACCCAGTTACAAGCTTGACTTCATGCCCAGCTTCTGGTCAAGGCTGGCCAGCAACCCTGCTTTCTTGTCTTTCTAGCCTTGGCTCATCCCATTACTCTTTTTTTTTCCCCTGCAATTTCTCTTCTCGTGTGGCAAAGCAAACACCYACTATCAGGTCACACAGATGCAAAGAGATCTTTAGATTCCTAATCACCTCTGCTTTCTCCTCTCCCTATTGATAGCCCTTGACTCAAACTCTTCAGCAAGGCAGATACAATAATGCTTGGCTCAAAATGTATTTCCATAATTCTGCAATTCTGGTTAAGGGACTAATCTGTCAGTAACAGATGGACCAGGACACTGCTCCAGATTATAATGACCTAGATTTTTCTAGACACTYGATGAAACTTGGCATGTAAATGTCTCATGCTGCATCAGAGTTGTTCATTCATGGGGACCCTATATCAGGACTCCTGAACTGTAGCTCTGCGCTGACTTGCTCTACAGTTTCAGTTAACTCATCATATCTCCTTCTCCCTACAYGGCCTTGCCTACTTAGGCAGAGAACTAAATACAGAATTCCAAAGCAAACTGGAAGCCRAGATCTGAAACACTTCTCTTGAAAATAGGTCGGGTAATATAGCCATTGGCTCTTGCTACTTTTGCACAACATGCCTAAAAGCACAGTGTAGGGTAGGTTACTACTGCCACAACACAATTAAATAACAGCCTATGTATCTCATAAAACTGATGATATCAAACAGCCAGACCATCAAGTTCTCACTGTTTAAAGGCTATGGCATCTTAACTTCTGAGTCACTGTTTTTTACAATCCTTGATGATTCCTGTAAAACTGCATATGAAATATGCAGTTAGTTACCCAAGCAAAACCCTTATGCTGTTTCCAGAACAGTTCCCTTCAATAAAACTAACCAGGCTTCCCACTGTCCCATTGCAACCTTGGTGCAACACTTAGCAAAACCTGCAAGTCACGCACGCAGACAGGCAGCATTTCACACTGAAGGTGGCAAGTAGCCCCCCTTTCTCTGGGGTTAGGGAGAGCAGCAAATTCAGCTGCAAGGAGCAGTACTTTATGGTGCTGACATCGCACCCCACGGCCGCTCAGCACGTCCTGCTGTCACCGCGGCCTGCTCGCTACGCTCAACTGCTGTGAAAAGCGGCTCCGTGTTGAGATGTCTCATGCACCCTAGGGCTAAATCAAGGATCCGGTGCCTCCCTGAGGGTTCCTGGTCTCACTCCCAGATGTGGGCACTTGAACTCTTCTCTGGATCTGCCTGTTTCTCCCTCTTTYCTGCCTAAGGCGCCAGGAAAAGAGCCCCAGTCACACGACAGGCCATACTCAACCACTGAGCTCCACACAGGGCACAGCTTTCTGAAACGGCATCTGCTAAAGGAAAGAGAGAGCTTTTGCTGAACCTGGTTTATAAGGTTATTATAATAATACCCCTATTATAAGGGCATTCAGTGTTCACTAGTGTCTTATTAGCTTAGCTGTGGCCGAAACTGAAAATGCAAGGATATAAAACCTCATGATAAAAAAAAAAAAAAAAAAAAAAAAAAAAAANCACTTTTTCTTGTATTTCAAAAGATAAGAGGGAAATACTAATATCCCTGAAGGTGCTGAGATACCTCAGACTTGAGAGATTTCCGGTCCCAAAAAAGATTAAAAAGACCCTGATAAAACTACACTGATAGGCATTTCAATGCAGAATACAAGGTAAATGCCTAGCCACTTTATTTTGGCTGTCTGTGTAAAATCTCCCGTTTTGCCTTCCTTTAACAGACTTGGATTAAAGCACAGCTGAAAGGAGGATCACAGTAAACATTTCAGAGAGAGTGCAGGTCAATTTTCCAGAGGAGATAAAAACACCCCAGATCTCAAATGATGCCTCTGACTCAAAACATAAATGCTCTGTGTTCTTTCACTTTCCCCTGCGAGATGCAGGTCCTCGGTTCACATGTAAAAAGACACCCTCACATTAGAAGTGATACGTGCACAAAAATGGCAGGATGCACTTTGTTCAGCAACACACCAGCAGCTGCAAAGATGAGAGCTCCAGGCACATCACAGAGATTTTGATCCGAATCAAAATCCCTTTCTTTTGCTCAGGGATTATTTGAAATCAGAGGATTAAGTATGTTTTCAAGTTATTTATTTTAAAAGCAAAAAACTGCAAGGTTATAAAACGTGCCAATATTTCCTCCCCACATACATTCATGGAGTTCTTTGACATTTTATGTGTATACAATGAGAGAAAAATCTGAAATACTTTGTAATATCCACATATTTAAAAGAGACTAGCAAATCAAATGCAACTGGTCTCTTACCTCTTCATATCTATCAAATACAGCTCCATCTTGCATAAAAGAGGGAACTGGCTTCTGCCAGTTAAATTCGTAAGGTTTTGCCATGATTACAGATGAAAAACCTGAAATGGAAGGAAAGAGCAGAGGTCAATAGCCGTCTTCTTTTAAAAGGAGTATTTTCAGAGTCTAAAAAGGAAAACGTAGTGACTTTAGCTTTTCTTGTCACACAGTAGGTATTTTAGAGAAAAAAAAACATGGTGCACTTTCATATCAAGAGCTTTCATCACAAACATGTTTTCATGTTCTGTAAATATAACTTTAAAATGAAAAATGCTCCTAAAAYGTGTGATTGCACATAATTATTTGAAAAAAACCACACATGGACTGTAACATTGCAGTAGTTTAAAGATCTGTTACATCACTAGTAGAGCATAATTAGGCTGGGATTAATGCTGCCCCAGGTAACACAGACTATCACAACTGGTGATGTGCATGCTGCTTTTTTACAGGAAAACATCATATACCAGATAGACAGGATATATTTTTTAACACTCTAAATTGCATACTACAAACAAACATGACACATTTTTACTGAGTCTTGTATCTCAGAATCCAATTACACTAAACACAGTTACTGTTTTTTTTTTTAGTGATATTT
Source organism: Nothoprocta perdicaria (assembly GCF_003342845.1). Lineage (NCBI taxonomy): Eukaryota > Metazoa > Chordata > Aves > Tinamiformes > Tinamidae > Nothoprocta > Nothoprocta perdicaria. Next base: position 1,511,994 of record NW_020456232.1, on the reverse strand, counting down.
TTCTCACTAAAGATATGGATAATATATAGGTCAAGATTCATAGGGAAAAAGCCTGTTTAGGAATATAGGGCATGAAATAAAATTAGCTGCCAGTGTTGCATAATTTGTGCAAGCTTAGGAATGTGAACAAAGCAAAATTCATTTACAATCTAAGAGTCCTCTCATATAATCTTAAAAAAAAAAATAAAAATAAAAATCAGGATCCTTTCCAGCATCCTGGTGCTTCACAAGGCGCGCTATTTTACACCATGAAATGTCTCAACCTGTGAAACACTACAATGTACAACTACCTGAAGTGCATCTGCTTTGTRCCTGCTTCCCCACACTATCTAGGACATACAGTATCGTGATCACACAGTAGACTAAAGTCTTGCATGAGAAGGAACACACTTGGCAGCAGCAAGATAAGATGGCAACTCTGACTCACAGATAGCTCAAAATCCATTTTGCGAAACGGTGCGTTAGGGATGGAGGTAGCACACACAATAACACGATGGTAGCAGTCACAATAACACGATGGCTCCCAAGCAAACCCTGCTGTCCTTTGCCTGGCCTAGCCCTCCTCTGAGAACTGAGGCAGAAAGGCTGCTCAAGGAAAGGCCAGAACAGAAGCCCRTGCTGAGGGCTCCAGCCTGGAAGCTCTCTGGAGGTGCAGGGCACTCCATACTCCTTCGCATGCTCAGAGGTCACCGCTTGTTCCCGCAGGAGATCCGAGAGCCCTTTGGCCCAGGCTCACTCTTGCCCAGCACGGGTGTTCTCCCTGCTTCTCCCTTGCCTATCCCCAAACTGAGTCCAGCACAGACGGCAGCACTGCTTTCCTGGACCCGAGATCCTGGCCCAGAAGGATCCACACGACAGGGAACAGGACAGGCTGATGTGCAATTGCTAGAACAAACACAACCCATCCCATGTCGGCAGCAGCTGAATGACACTGCTCCAAGAGCAAACTCAACACTGCAAGTGATAACTTGGTCTTTGTATTTCATTTGCTCAAGAAGACTGCAATCTTCACCAGCTGTTAACCGGGCACTGAGTAAGTCTTACTTTTATTGGACAGATGTGGGGGAAGGAAGAAAGTCATCATCCCAAAGCCCTGTCCATTCTCCACATTTTGCTCCCCAGCCCTCACCCACATGAAGTGTTGGTGAAAGCCYCTGCCTCCAAACACGGGTTAGCCCAGGACAAAGAGACTGCTTTTCCCCACGCTGTGTTTGAAATGAGATTCAACAAGCCCACAAAGGTCAGAACCATCTACTTAATTACAGGAAGCAGGAAGTGAATCCTGGGGGAAGGAATCACTCTAATGCCTTCACAGACTTAATCATCTACAAGTGACTACCTCTAGGAAGAAGATATAGAGATAAACGTATCCAGTTCAGCTATTCCCTCTGTTACAATGCGGGCACCAAGCCCAAGCAAAATCTGTCCAAASAAGAAGAATAAAAAGGATACATAAAATGAAAGGGAGAGCACTCCAGTCCCAGTAATCCATGCTACACAAACTGTCTTTGCGGCGGTTGTGCATGCCAGAACTCTGAAGACCAGACTAAAATATTACTAGTTAGGTAGCAATTCTTCCACACTGCTTCCAGTCAGAAATTTCTACTTGGACATTTTCTACTGAAAACTTGGGCAGTTTTTCTACTGAAAAAAACACTTCTTTTTTTAAAAAATGCAAAATATATTTTGATATTGTCTATCTTTTCACTTCCTGCTTTTTTTTRTCATTGATACATGAATATCAAAAATACAGATCATGTTTCTTAAACAGCATGAGTACATGAAATGAGTTCATTCTCTATAATTATCAAAGATGCAATTTGAGTATTCTATGTCACACCATTAAGCTTTCAGTCCTTTCAGAAGACAGCGTGTAAACTCAAAACAACCTCTCTGTGCTCTGCAATTAAAAGAGAGGCTAAGCAAAATAAACAAAGGACAAATGACTAGGACAAAAAAAGTGATCAGCTTTATTTAGCGCCCTACCAAAAGCCCCCCCCCCCCTTTTTTTTTCCCCCCTGTGTATTTGGCTTTCTAACACTCTAAAATGTGTAATATCCTCCCCATGAGGACCATGGGATGCTTTGAGATTCTTTCAGGGAATATGCCAAGACATTGTATTTTTATTATTATTTAAAATAGTCTTGACATCTTTGGTTCTTTTTGGGGTTTGGACCAGCACAGAGTTACGTTCTGATCCTTGCAGATGCGGGAGTACCAGGCATCCCTCAGCAGCATCACGGCATCCTGCACCRGGCAGCTCACGGGCTTTGTGCAGTAGCCCCCCATAATCGCAGCGTGTCGAGAACTTAATGCTTATTCCAACCGCAAAGCCACATTTACACACACACAGCTTCAGAAAAAGTTTTCTGGGTTTATAGGCCTTGTTAACAGTAAGAATTTAAAACACAACCAAAAAAAAAAAAAAAACCATTCTGGGTTTATAGGCCTTGTTAACAGTAAGAATTTAAAACACAACCAAAAAAAAAAAAAAAACCACTAACAGCTCCTCAAAGAACAGCTCTTGGAAACTGGAAAAATATTCCTTACATTTATAGAAAATTAAAACATRCACACCGAAACTGGTACACAAACTATTTTTATAGCATACTGATACTTCCCATGTAAACCCACTTTCATCTGTTTAAACAATTTTCACTATCAGAATCTGCCAGAGAAAAGTTACTTCATACACAAGACAGGTAGTTTATGTACCAAAACACATTGCCAGCATGCAAAGTTCTGGGAACGACAGAGGCATTCTGTGCTAAATCACAAGAAATGCAACGACACTTTTAAGGCTACAAAGAACACCCTCCCACWGCCCCAACACTATAGCCTTGATCTTTTTCCTTTTTTATTGACATTGAAGTCCATAAGTCACAGATTTTAAGATCTACACGCTCCAGAATTGCCCTGAGCTCTTATGACAACTCACAACATCTTTTTCCCAGCATCTGGCACTGTGAGCCCAGTAACGTGCTCAGAACGATGCCTCTCTCTCAGAAAGGCTAATTACCGTAGCGCTACAAACATGCACTTAATTGCCAGTTTGAACTTAGCTGAGTTCATCGTCCTGCCACGGAAACACAGCCCTGTAAAAATCCTTGCTTTACAGATATATCTTCTCCTGGTCTGGGTACTTACTCAGTATGATGAAGCTGCCTCGTTACTTCACTGCTGATAAACTAAACAGCCCGAGCTCTTCACTTTCTCGCTGCGCGCATTCTTCAAAACTCGGAGCCGCTCTGAACCCTCTCCAGTTTTCCAGCTGCCTTTTCTAAAGTTAGGAGCCCAGAGCAGGACACAGGAGCCTAGCACAGCCCTCTGTCATATGAGCCAGAATTATAGTCCTATTTGCATAACCTTGCATTCAGCTGCATGGAAACACTCTTGCTTGATTGCTCGTAATTTACCAAGCAATCAAGGTTTGTGTAGAGACTTGAGCTCATTGTTATTTACCATCTTACCTCTCTCTTGTCTAGCTCACAAGCCAGGACAGTTCACAGAGGAACCGAGACGTACTTAGTGTGAGGGAAAGATGGTTTGAGTACGAGCAGCAAGGAGTCAGATGAACAGTAACAAAGCAGTTCTTTAAACCATGTGCTTGAGCAGCTGTGCAGAAGGTGACGAAAAATGTATCTGCTTTCACAGGAGTCCTTTTCAGTCTCACAGATCTCTTACCCTCCTCCCAAAAAATCTGTTATTCCCTAACCCCGTCAGCTTTTAAGATCAAACACACACACAGAGCTTGTCACTCTTTGGAGCTCTTGTAAGCTTAATCAATTCTAAGTAGCTTATAAAAGTGTAGATAAATAAATAACTTCAAACGTGAAATTCTAGCTTTCACTTGATTGCAAATATATGCATGCATACCCCCTTATCATGATGAGGATTCAGAATACTTTAAAGAACACATTTAATAACAATGCAATGCCTGAAGACTCCACTCAGAGCACAGATGTAGAAACTAAACTGGAAAGCAGCCAAATTGTAATTCAAAAACTGTCAAATGCCCCATACAAATTAAAAGTCATAATCCTTTCACTGATTTAGGATTCTTAAAATACAAAAATGCCTCTGCATACATACCTTTCACAAAGAACAGATGAAACACTCCTATAAAACACACTCTAGGACTTGATCTGTGACCACAAGAGAGAAGTAGATGCAGCCTCTCAAGTTCAGCAGTTAGAAGGTATTTGAGTTACTTCCTGTCCTTTAAACACCGGCCTAACCCTGAGGCCATCATTTGGCTCAGGAGAAAGGGAGCATCTTTTGATTCACTTGGAGTGCCCAAAGGGTGACGCCACAAAATTAAGCACATCTACAGCAGCATTATTTAACATAACATCTTCCTGTTCTGCAAGCTTAACTGTACTAAGCTAAAACAGTGGGAAAGGAGGACACAACGCAGGACAGATGGACTATAAATTCTGTGTCTTTCATTCTTTAACCAAAAGAAGGACAAGGTGTGTGAACAGGAGGAGGAAAGGATTCTGTTAATACAAAGCAGACAAGTGTTTGGGGAAAGAGGTGATATTTTAAACTAACCCGCAGGGCCGACTCGCATGATGGATAGGACACTCCTCGGATCCCATAAACATCCTGTCAATGTTGAGTCACCGTTGGAAAGGAGGGCAGTATCCGTGTGAGCTGATCCTGCCATTCTCAGATAGAGCTACATCATAATTTCCACAGTTTGCTTAGGCCCAATCATTACAGCAATAACGGTGCAATTTCTTTTAGTAATTATTGTGCTTACAAGTTCCATATCTTGTATTTCTTATTCTACCATTTCTCTCTCCAAATCACAATATCTAAACAAAGCATCGAAAAAATGAAAGCAAATTTACCATTTTTGCCTAGTGGTATTTATTTTCTTACAGTAACACGGAAACTTTTTCTTTCTTCTTTAAAGCAAAGTCCTACTCCTTTTCATTTTCAAGTACGTGTATCTTTCACCACCACTCCTCTTTGGCAAACAAGAATCTTTATGAACAAAACCAAACAGATCCACATAGGCAGAGCAACGTAACCTTACAGAGATGTGGAGTTCATAGCAGTCTGGAAAGCCTACCTGCAGGGGCAGAGCCACAGGGCTGTTTGCTAGAGGTAGGAACCAACAGATGGTAAACACTGCAATTCTTGTAAAAATGCCTCATTCTTTTATTTATTGAGATTCTAATGCACTTTGATATGCAAATACTATTTTTTTTCTAAATCTTTATGGGAAGAAAACGCAGATCTTTGTACACTTCCTTCTCGCTATCAAATTTATTTCAGTCTAAATATATCTTCATAAACATATGAAAATATGTAGATATCGGGTAGTTTTAATTTAATTTATTTAAAAAGTGCAAAGTTTCAGGACTTATTTTTTAATCTGCTATTCACACAGCTAACGCAAGCAATCTAAGGCAATTTTCCCCAAAACAAGTTCGAGGAGCTGCCAAAGACGTTGCCTTGTGAAGGTCTCATTTTCCACTTCGCCTCCTTTTCCACGCTGCTGTAATTGCTGCGGAGCACTGGCATGCAGGGGCAGTGACGAGGTTACCCCAGACAAGCAGTGGCCTGTTCTTCACTAACCTCTTGTTGAGGCTAGTGCCAGCGCCGGCTCTGCCCCGGGCCACGTGTCTCTCTTGCTGACAGCGGAAACCAGGCACGGCTCATGCCACGGTGCCGAAAAGGAGCCGCTCCTGCCCTAACTTGACATCTGAACTGTGGTTCAACCATCGCCTCTGATGACAGCCRCAATCTGCGGTAAGTACAGTTCCTATAGCAGCCTGATGGACTGCAGGAGCCAAACACGACCTCTCTTTCTCCTTAGCTGTTTTTGTGCTAAGCTCTTCTGTGTGTGTTAATGTCTAAGGTTCTGCCCAGCCTTCCCACTCACTCCTAATCTCCCTGCTTCTCTGAACAGGGACTGAGCTGAAAAATTAGGAGTAAATATCAGCCTGACTTATAAAGATCAACCACTTAAACCTRCATACACACACACAGAAATGCACAAAGAAAATCTTTAAGAAATCTTTACCGTGGYATGACAATTTTCCATATTCTCTAAGAAAATTAACTTCCAGTAAAGTTGTTATAAACTCAATAATACTCAATATAAACTCAATAATAACTACCTTATTTCACAAAAGCAAATGTGATGCAGGAAATGTTATCTATGCAATAAACTTAAGGAATAGATTGTATATCTTAGAATAAAAAGCATTGGCTATGGTCATAACATTAAGACACTAAGAGTAGCGCAATCAGCAGAAGAAGCCAACACGTGGAACGCTTCCAAGTAATGAAGTAAATAATCAAAGTCCTTAAAAAACAAAAATCAAACCAGTAACGCTAATGACAACAGCCTGAGTCCTGCTCCTGCCTCGGGCACTAAACCTACTATCACAGCTGCCTCTTACCAGCGGAGTTCACTCATTTGAACCCAAATCTTTCCTTCCACATTATCAAGTGTTAAGGCCTTTCCTTCCACTCTGTTGAGGAATACCAAACAGCAGAAGGATATTTAAGCCACCTCATCCTCCGCGCAAATACTCGGGTAGTCCTGAAAAGGCAAGTTATTTGTACAGTGACCAGCAGCACAAAGTCCCCGGAGCAGCTTCTGCCCTTTCGAGCGGATCCACAAGGGCCGCCTCTGTGCAGCTCCGACCGCGTCAGCGCTGCCCCTCGTGCGCTACCGTCGCATCGAGCAAAGCTCGTTGGCTCAACTGCTCACCAAAATGGGCCTTTAGATAGGTGCCACTTGAGAGAAATAAAGAAATAGAAGAGAAATAGAASAGAAATAATAGAGAAGAGAGAAATAAAAGCAATTTGTTAATTTCAATGAAGTGTTGAAATTAAAAACAAGCAAAGAACAGAATTTACTCCTGTTACACACAATGATATCCTATGATCATAACAGAAGCTCCTTTCTACACACCCCCCAAGAAAAGTATGATGGGAAGACTAAACCAAAATGCTGAGCTACCCTAACAGAAAACTGCAATTTAGTAAAAAGTTTAAGTGCTAAAGAAATCATGAGGCAAACATATAAATCCATTCACTTTACTGCATAAACAAAGTCATTTTTTATTCTCGTTCTCTCCTTCTGGCAATGAAACATTTCATGCTTGCATTTTCAATTTGCAATGGTGAGTCAAAAAGGCAAGGAGAAAGACAAGGACCTTCCCAAGAGAAGATATCTGAAGGTGACCTATTCTTCATACTGTCAGCTGTACRCAGAATGTAGCTGATTCATTGAAAGATATAATAAATCATGATTTATTTTCATTTGCATCTATTCTTCAATGTCCATGTAATTGTAGCCTTCTGCTCCCAACCTGTGAACTTTACCTTACGGCAAGAATATCAGATAAAGAAATTTTCCAAGTCCTTTACCCACCCTGTCTTGCTCCAAAAGTAAACAGTGCTGAAATGTAAAATTAAGCTGTTGAAGAATGTTGAGGATGCTCCCATTTCACCTTCAGTTAAGCAGGAGTAGCGTTAGAGGCATTAAATATTTACATTTAGCATAACATGAAGAATGTCATTTACTGGAAGCCTTCTCCCCAGGTAGTACTCAGCAATGAATTAGCCTCTGATGACAGCAGTAGTTTGTGCAAAGGTAGCCATGATCTTCTCTGAATCACYATAGCATGTGATATAACATGCATCTTGCTTTAAGAAGCAATGACTTCTATTAAATTTAAGTACTTGTTTCCATGTCTTTCAACTCAAGAGAGTGTCAGAACAGGCTACCTAATGGCAGGGGAGGGAGGAAGCTGTTTTCTGCATTAATTCCTCTCTCTTTATAGGCTTGTAAAATCTGACCTTAAAAGAAAGTAATTTATCAGACTGATTGCTAAACACACCCCTCACTATGTTATTTAGGTAATTAACACCATACTTAATTTCTAGTGTTGTTTTTRTTTAATCTGTAGCTGACTAATAATACAGAAATGAAAGAATGCTGTTTCTCCATCTTATGAATACCTATATGAAACAGCTGTGATACAGATTTTAATTAAAATCTGTAAGAAAATGTGACACTTGGTATTTCAGTTTCTTCTTTGTAGYCCCTTTCAGGGATTTCATGCTTCAAATAAGTGATTTCTGTACTGTAATTTACCAGGGCAACATAAATAAATGTTTGAAATTAGAATCCAAAGAAGAATTCAGATGGGAGCACAGGGAAATGCCAAATAACCCTAAAGGAGCAGCATTCTTGTTAGCAATATAAGAGCTCAAGTATCCTGGGAGATAAAAGGACTGTAAAAATGAGAGGCTGAATTATTAATTACAAATTAATCGCAGAAAGAAAACATAAGCTTACAAAACAAATTATTTTCAGCAGTCTTTAAGCTTTTAAATGCAAGGAGAAGTTTTGGAAATAACACAAGTTAATACCTCAGATAAAAAATAAAACAAAATACAAATAGCAGCTCCTCCACGAACACATCTTTGGGACACGGTTGTCTGTTCCCAAACAATCGTACAGGCTCAGACCGTGTATTAATAAAATTTAAGAAAAGGTCAAGATCGCATTTTTGTAATATTTTCCAAATCTCTGTGTGTTTAAAATAATCCCTTCTATGGTCACATATATTAGTTCAAACCAAGCTTTATTAAAGTTTTGACATGCCTTAGTACGAGCTTACTCAAAACACACAGATATTTYGAAAACTAATAAGCTGTGAGGAACATAGACGTTACTTTAAAATCTAAAATTAGGCAAATGACACTGCAGCGGGCAGGGTCCCCCTCCGCCCGGCCCCTCCGCTAGGTGATTTCCGAGCAAACGGTGCCAAGAGGCCACATTGCAGGGACTCGAACTGGGGACACGCAAAGGCAACCGCCTTCCCAGGCGCTGCCAGGCCTCTGAGTGCTCCTAATGTCAACAGCATTAGTTGAAAAGGTTGGGTTTTTGGGGTTTTTTTTTTTTTTATTTGTTTTTTTTTTAAGATAGTTCTTGAAAGCTTAAGCTGGGTACAAATGTCTTGCTAGATAACACAGAATGGAAAACAAAGCAGCACAGAGGAGCTATCTGCGCTCGGTCAGCATGCTCCTTCCTTCCRCCCGAGCTCCTTTTCCCCGCTTTTTGGCCCTCACGTTCCCTGTTCTCAGTGGAGCTGCAGCCAGGGCAGCAGCAGCACAGCCCGAACGTGCCCTGCTGGAGCCTGCGGGGCAGGTGAAAGGGCCCTTCCTCCGGGCTTCACTGCTTGGGGCTTTCTGTTCTTTCCCGCCTGGCTTTTGGRTCCAAACCAAGCAGGAGCATCGGGACGGACCTCGCTCGCTATGTTTAAGGTGGCTTGTCCCAGCATCAGGAGCACGGGCAGGTGTGCAGCCCCCTGCTAGGAGCAGACTTATGCGCTGGGATGGTATTGAACAGATGGGGAACAAAAAAACACAAAACCAAGGAAAACATAATCACCATCTGGTCTAAGCACTGTTATATAGGCTCGACTTGCCCATTTTTCTCACTCTCAAACACCCTCCCTGCCATTTGCAGAATCAAGGTTTATTACCTGCCCAGGACAGAATCCCAGCCCCTTGGGATCAGCTGGGAATCTGCAGAGCTGGGGAAGAGCAGAGATCTGTCCAGGTTGCTCTGCAGTCCTGCTTGGATGCTTAGTCTCTCCCACTTCTCTTTCTCGCCCTCTCTAAGACGGGGCTGATCTTAAACACATGTRGGGCCACAGCTTAGACACACTTCTTTAGGGAGTTTCGAAAGCAGAACAGGCAAGGTATTCCAGAACAAAGTGCTCCTGAAGACCTTTAGCCAGCAAAAACATCCAGTATTAACTCATTAATAAATATCTGGTCGTTCTTGGGAAAAGGAGATTGCCATAATTTTAAAATCAGAACGTGTCACAAGCAGTTAAGGCTAAAAATAAAAGATTGCCTGTATTTGGGAAAAATGGTATCCCTCTTTCCAGGAGGACACAGCCATACTTTTGAGATATCCCAAGTCATTAGGTATTTATAGCTTTAATTTCACAGAGAGACAGGGAAAACACAAAGAGACTTCTGAACTTGAAATTAATACTACAGTTACTTTATCATGATAGGCAGGTGACACTTCCTGTGAATTTATTTTAACCACATTTCCTTCAKTGGTTGTGCAACTCTCCAGAAACATTAAAAGCAACGGAGCCAAGGCAGGGAAGAGGATGCAGGTAGCAGAACCAAGGATATAAAACAAATGCCCCCAATCATTTATTCAATGAGTTTCATAGTTAAACATAAATGAAAGACATAGGTGCACAAAACACAGTATCACCAGCTTCTTCACTACTCCCTGCCTCCAAGGCACAGAACAACATGCATAAATGCATGTGTCTATTAATCTTATATTAAAACAACTCCTTTGACATTGTGCTATGCTTAGCGTCACATCAGTTATTACTGATTGGACTGAATTTTTCTCCTTCAGGGTAAAATGAAACTGCCTGAGACATCTGAAATAAACTACCAGGTAAAACTGTTCCAAAGTGCTAATATCCTCATTACTGGTATTTTCAATTGTAAACATAGCTTGAGAACAAAACTATCTAAGCTATCTTCCTGAATATTCCTAAACTAYCTTCTTGGATATTGAATTCTCCTTGCTTAAAAATGTGGGGAAAAACTGTAATGATAACTATTACAAGGAAAGTACTCCAAGTCAGCAGCCTCTAAATCTTCCTGCTGGATGCATTTTGGGTTCCTCAACTATTCATGTTGTACCAGACAATTTCTGGAGTATAGACATTTCAATTTTTGTATTCTTCCACACAGTTGGCTTGATACAGTATTCCAAATGGGATAAAAATAAAAGCGTTGGTATGTAACCTATTTGTCCAACATGGAGACAGAAAGGAGAGCCAGTTCACCAGTCACGAGTGCTGGTATGGTGTGCTGGCACACAGGGCCCATTTTGAACACTTATTTGACATTTCATAATAAACAGCAAGCTTTRTAGCATGCTGGGAGTTTCAATTTATTGAGACCTTTCTGGACCAACTGGAGACACAAGAGTCAGGGGACTTTCTCTCTCTCAAAATTCCTAACATTAACATGCAATTCAGTGTTGTATGAGTGGGAAAATGGAGCTCTTGGCTCCCTCAGCCTGTAGTACAGAGTAAACTTCCTGGTCATCCCCTCAGAGGTGCTAGGACCCACCTCAGCTAAGGTGGAAAGGGACACAMGGAGTCTGAACGGACATCCTTGCCCTCTTGCTGAGCCAGGTGTAGGATGGAATGTGCTCATGTCAGCAGTGAGCTCCAGCCTTCCCCTGGCAAGGCAAGGATATGACCATCCTGCAAGGTCAGAAGATGCTTATGACTCTTGGTAAACCTTTGGGGAGAAAATATGAAAGGGATGAGTGGAGTGGAACACAACAACTGAAGAGGATAGAGCCAATGACAAGAAAAAGCACCAACTCTGAAGGTGATGGTGGGATGTCCATCACTGACGCAGATTTCATCAGGGTGATGAAGAGCAGAGCCACAGGGCAAAACTGAAAAGGGAGGGAGGCAGCATTTCAATAATATTGTAGAAAAAAAAAAAGTGGGCGTTTTGGAATAGCTGAAATGGAAATGGTCAGGACAGCACAAGCAAGACTATCTTTAGAGATTGTTCTGAGTATGAAGATGGATTTTGTCATTCAGACTGGAAAGGAAAGCACTGTGTGGAATATACACTAAGGAAGATCAGCAAATTATGATGCTGGTGTCTACCTGCATGGAGCAGGGAAGAAAGAAGCAGCAACGATGGTGTCAGCATCCAGGCTGCATTATAGAGGGCTCATTTACTGTGGGGATGGCAGGGCTCCCACACATCAGGAGCTCTGCATTTCCCCCTGCTGCCAACAAGCCAAGCCAGGGACATGGGAACAAGATGCTTTGGAAAGGGAAAGAACTTATTCTAGATGAGAGGGTGAAGGGCCCAAGTAGGCAACAAGTTGGTCTGGAAGTCATCAGATGCAATGGGAATCCAGAGACACAACCGATACCACCCTAATAATTGCCAAGAGGAACCTAGCTGAGGTGGAAGGACAGCGTGCGGGCTCTGTGGTGCTTAAGCAACRCTGCCATTGCCTGGCCTGGCCTCCCACAGCTTGGTACCAAGCGGTACCTGGGCAAGGAGATGCCCTTGGCAAGCGCAGCACCCAGCAAACGCAAGGGCCACGTCAGCCGCGGCGCGCAGCAGAGCCGGCACAAAGCAAAGGCAACATCTCTACCTGTCTAAACCAGCTCTGCTCCACGTCTCGCCAGTAAGCACTTACAGCATCGCAATCRCCACTACGCAGATTAAAAGACTAAACTCAGCAGGCTTTTCCCATGAAAAAAGCTAGTCAGTTAGTTTAGATCTCTTGTCTTCCTGTCACATACCTATTAAATGCTCCAGACTGCTTAATGTGATAAAAATGTCTAGACTGTATTTTGACTGAAAGCTTAGAGTTTTTTGCCCTTGGCGAGCAATCCCCTTCTTTGCTCCTTTCTTGGTAAGCAGCAGCACATGATTTGCACGCCGTACTCCTGCAGTCTGCACTTCTTGCATACTGTACATGCATTTCTGGTGTCTTCATAAATTTTTTTTAGATTTTATAGAGAAGCCCAGGGAAACCCCGGGAATATATACACAATACACACACATAACCCCGGGTAGCCTTTTTTCGCAAAGAAGAATGTGAAGCTGGTCAAAGTGCAACCACAGCTAAGGAAAGGAAAATGAAATAGTACCCTTCACAGCCCAGTGAACAAGAAGAAGAGAAATATAACTGGGAAATCTCTGCTGGGATTTATAAAAAACAAGATGCTTTGCTAAAATAGGCGGCAGAAGTAGAGATTAGGCAAGAAATCCCTACAGGGGGATGAAGAAAAAGAAAGAAAAGAAAGATGTTATCAAACAGCAATCAGTGCATTCAACACATCATGGTCCTTAGTTGCCCTCATTCTTCAAACCGCTGAAGCTTTTGATACAACYAAGCTTCTGACATAATTGTGACATAACGATGACGATAAACTTGGARGCAAGTACAAAATATACACTAAAAAATAACCTCACTCGGCGCCACAACCCAGCTCAGCTTGCACGCGCTTTGCAAGTCAGCATTTGTGCCAYAGGGCAGGTTCAGGTGCAGGTGCCTCTGGCTTTTGTCAGCACGTGCAACTTGTGTGTTGGAAACCGAGCAGCACACCATGGAAAATGCCTGGTTAGAAACCCTATCCCTGGATGCCACTCATTGCAGCTGATGCCCACAGGAAACAAAAGCATTGTCGAAAGAGCGGATGGACAATGTGGTGTGACAGAACCACCRCTCTGGCACAGGCACAACTGGCTTGTCATGCAATGTATAAAAGCCACACTTCCCATCTTCCAGTGCCCCATTCATTCCCAGATTGCAGCAGTTGCAACATCCTGGCAGTAAATTTCTGTTTAAAATGCTCTTCATCCTCATTCAAACCCTTAACTAGCTCTTCTTCTTCGGGATCAAGTGCGCTGCCAGGGTACAGGAATGCAGGAGAAGAGCCCACCTCCTCTGGGACAACTGGCCACTCCACAGCCAAGGAACTAAGGGTTAGGGCTATCTAGGTGGAGGTTATTCCAATAGAAGCAAACTGCAACCTTCCCACATCCTGCCCTATGGGCAGAGGGACCTGTGCAGTGAATGTGCTGGCTCACCACTGAGCACTGTGAATTCCCCCTTCCTCAGGATGATTTTTGCTGAGCAAGTCACAGAACAAGAGTCTTCCTTCTCTTAACAGGAAGAAGTTTTCCAGCACTACCAGGGAAAGTCAATTTTAAGTGATCGGATACCATAAGAGAATAGACTTAGCAAGCTGCCAATTTCCAAAGAGACTTCTGTGAAACAGCTGTGCATAGAAGTTGAATGATTGAATCTGGAAGGTTGTATATTGATTCTAAAACCAACCAACAGAAAAAACAAACAAACAAACAAACAAAAAAAAAGACACTACTAATAGAGTATTCTGGTCAATAAGCCTTTCTCCCCCCTGATGCTGCACTGCTGCAGCCTTTGTGCCAGCACAGCTTCCGTCCAGGTTGCAGTGTGTTTGGTGCTTTGCACAGTCCAGAGACTGCAAAATTAAATCCCTGCTTTGCTCCACAAACACGTAAGTGCCCAGGACATCTGTGTGATGTGGCGCACACACACACACACACACACACACGGAGAAGGGAGAAGACCCAGGGGATGTTTCCCTGAAACCCTCCACGCCACGCTGAGGAACACTTGGAGAGCAGCTGGCAGAAGCCTCTCTGAGACAGGCACCCAGGGTCTGCGGTTTCCCTGATACAGGGGTGTTGGGGAGGGCTTTTTGGATAGGAGACAAAAGAAGGGAGCAACCACTACTTCTCCCAACACAGGAGTGGCTGACACTGAAGCACTACGAACAGGTTTTACGGTGATGGCTTTCCTTGCCAAAGTTGCACTTCCATTGTCTTCTCCAAGATCGTGGTAGCAGGGGCTATCTAACACCATTCACTGCAACAGTCAGACTGACACATGGAAAGACCTGTGCGTAACAACATCGGAAACTCACTGTACTCGCTCCAGAGCTTTGTTCCCTCTGAATATCCCCAACCAAATGCACTAAGGGAACAGATCCCTATTAGCTTCATAAATACCCTGAGCAGTTGACACCACCATCCCCAAGCCATTTGCAACCAGCATCTGCTAGAGACAACCAGTGAGCAGGGCTGAAGAGGCAATCTAATGGCAGGGCCACCACTGAAGTACAGCATACAGCTGCTTCTAGGGTGAAACAAGCTCTCCTGGAGCCCGCAGCTGCAATAAAGGAGACCCGATTCCCTCGCACCAAAAAGAGTCGTCCCTTCTTCTCCTTCCTTTTGGTTTCCAGCCATTCCAAATCCAGCCCTACCAGCCTGACTGACCCTGGCTTAGCCAAGTCATCTCACATCTSTTTGCACTGGGAAAGCTCTTCACTTGTTCTGAATTTCTGCTAGCTCAGGGAGTTGTATCCATGTCACAGAGGAGTGAAATCATTGCCAGAACCAGTGCAGCAAGTGCCTGTGAGAGGCAAAACCATCAGGGTTTTTTGAGATTTTTTTTTTTTTTTTGGTGGCAGCAAACTGTGATTTTGGGTCTATCAGTCTGATCTCATCTGACTGCTTCTTTATCTTCAGTGGCCAAAAATATCAACTAGGTGATTTGTTATTCTCCCTAATTCCAGGTTTATGCATGCTCCTTGCAGAATCTTAATCACTGCTTATACAATGATATAGGCRTATATTTTTAATTCCGTATTTTAAATTACATATTTAATTTGTATACATACACACATATATATAAAYTAAAAACAGGAGCACCCCAAAACTCCAACACCATACATATATATATACACCTATATATGCATATATATACACCATATATATACACACCTATAATATTCTTATTTTAGTTAGGGTGGTGTATAAAACTACTGAAGGTATCCGAAAGGAGAAAGAAAAGGAAAAAGAGGAAACAGAGACACAAAAGAAACAGGGAAGAGAGAGTGGGAGGGTAGGGGAAATAAGGGCAGCAATGACCACATCTTAYCAGAGATACCCTGGCTGCCACGCGGCAGCATGGAGCAGCACAGGGCAGGTCCTCTCACTTGAGGGAGGCTGGCCTAAGGCCTTGAATATCACAAAGCAATCTCTGAAGCAATCAAAGCTGATGTCACACTGCAGTAATATTCTTAAAGACTCTTCACTAACACTTGTCTCTCTTCATAATAACAGCCTGCAGTTACAGAATCCTCCATAAATTATTTCATGCTAGTYGTGTTGCCATAATATTCATTTTCCCCGTGCATAAATAGTGCCTGCTCCAATATAACAAGCACATTAAGTCAGTGCAAAGCCAGGTCTTGGTGACAGACTTCTATCTTTAAGCATGAGCCTATCCAGGTGGGGGCACTGCAAGGCAATATTGTTTCAACAAAGTATGGGAGAAACCAGTTTTTATTCTAATCTTTAAATTTGAAGGCTTACTTCAATAAAACCACTAGTCAAGGATTAGGTTGAAAGTAGAACGCAGGGAACCGAAGCAAAGCAAACTGCAAAGGTTTGTGTTTTCCCTGCTGTTTCAGGGCTATACRGAGCTCACCTAACACTTCTTGGGGATGACTAAGAGCATCCTGCAAGGCAAGCCATGTTCTAACACAGCCAACACGCTCACTAGACCCAAGCAATCCAGCTCAAAAACATCTTGAATGTTTTTCTTGAATCTGGAAAACCTCCAGAAAAATTCGGTCAAACCTGATTTTTTCTTATGCTCTACAAGGCATAACTAAGTCAACGCACAATGGTSAAATCAAACTGCTGAGTCAGCTTCAAAGAGGAGGCCAATGCCTCCACTCCAGCCAAGGTGCTGGAGAAGAGGCAAGGCTTGGGACACGTGGCAGGTGCAAAGATGTAGCCCCAGTCACACCCTCGGTTCTGCTGGCACAGCATCAGCCAACATCACYGTGTGACACTCACACTTTCACAAGTTTCCCAATATTTTCTGCTTTCCCCACAACCTCTCATGGCATGTGCTTAAGCAATAATCTCCACGTCCATGTTCCATATGGTTACAGAAAAAACATGGAAACTTGATCTGATTGTCCCTGAAATAATGAAATCAGAGACAAATACAAGCAAATACATTCGAACACCATGCACATACAAATATTAGCCGCTCCTTTGGAGCACTTCTTGAGCAGTTAGTTTGCAGGGTTTTATACTGCTCTAGCTGCATACAGAGCTTAAAGTTATAGCAGTAACAGAGATTTCTCATCAGTATAATGTACTCAGAGGCATCTTATATGTCTTAAGTGAGACAAGCCATCTGAAGCTGTAGTCATCATCTGATGGAGGAGGAGGAAAGGTTTTGCTTGCCAAACATCTGGGCAATTTCACTGAGGAGCAGCGCAGAGGGAATCTCAGAGAGGACAGCTGAGAGGTTAAAAACAATGCATAYGGGCGTAATAGGGAAAGAGAGAGATGCTGGCACCAGACTGATCACCTGGGAGCTCTCCAAGTGAGGACTAGCCAATATCATTTGTTTTGGCCGTGAAAATTTTGCTCAGCTTGCCATGCCATTTAGAAAGTTTTTACATTCTCTCCGTGTAACTTTGTTCATTAAGTGTTAACCTCAACCAAGTTCTGATGGTAAAGCAAGAAACAGAAAACATGGTTGCAATGAACCAAAGAAAAAGCCAGCAAACATTTGCTGCAATGAAAAACCAGATGATCTGGTTTAACATCTTATTTTCCTCCCAGGGCATTCCCACCTGTTTAGCAAAAAGAAATTTATGCTTGCCAGCAAACCTTATTAAGACTGTATTGTCTGTTTAGYATAGGCTGAATTTACTAGAACATTACATTTAAAACACACAGAAACCAGAGATTCAAGTCATGCTAAACACATACACATTGACTATCTTCTTGTATATCTAGATGCCTGCTTTCCTATTAACAAGGCATGAAAGGTTGAGCTTATTCTTCCGTTTCCAGATTACAAGGTGAACACATGTTGCACATAATAACCAGCAAAACCACAAGAATTGTCAAAATATTGTCAGAATGAACTCACAGGAAGAGCATCTTAAAAAAGGTTTCTATGTGTTGTGGGTAATATCAAGACAAAATTGACTAAAAATAGTTAATATCATGATTACAGCTTTGGAACTCAAATACATTCACCCACTTTAACAAAGAATTTCTCTATTACTTTTGTCAGCTACAAAACAGTTGCATCTACTGATCACCTTACTTTCTTGTATTATACAAAAAAAATAGTTTCAAGATTGGAAAATGCAGTTCAGTAAAAATGCACTGAGAAATATTATTACATAGTTTTAAAAATGTTCTCAGATAYTATTAAAATCAAAAGTTTTAATATCTTCATTTCTTCTAGTAGAAAGAAGAAAAACAGGAAAGCTAACTTTTGTTTCAATTCCTATTCTCATGTAACAAAACATGCATATACTTTATAACAACACACCAAAGTTCTGAAAGTCTGATACCTTTTTTATTGAAAATTCCTGAAACAGATTTCTAATGAATAGGAAAGAACAAATGTAAAGGTGCAAAAAAAACAAACTAGAAGARAAAATAGACATAGATATCACTAATAATTTCCAGGAGACTTCCTCCACCTGAATCATATATGTATTTCTATCTTTTTTCATATATTGCCCATTTTACTTGTTTATATGCTATCATGTATATAACCAGCTTCTTGAACGCAAAACTTACAGCAGGAGGAATCGGTGCCTTTTTAACTTAGAAAAGCACTGTTTTGGATTTTTATCTTAACTATCACCATATTGTGACAGATGAAGAGATAGAGGAGGGAAAAAAAAATCTCCTTTCAATCCTCTTCAGGATTTACAACTCAAATTCTGGTCCAGTCATAAACTATAGACCACAGATGGTTGCAAAGCTAGCAAAGCACAACCCTCTTCCAGAGAAGAAAGATGATTTAGTTATTTTAAGTTATTTAGTTATTTTATTAATCATCATTTGGATGTGGAATGGCATTGTTTTTTATACAGCATGTAAATTCTAACTTCAAACTACCTAATACAGCTGCTGCACCGGTGTGCTCCATTTAAGGTCACATACAACCTGCTACACCTGGGACAAGTTTGTCCATTTACATGTAAACAATTACTTGATCCAAAGTGTCCAATATGCTGGACTACCCCTGTAGAGGAGCACAGGGATTCAGGAACACAACCAACCTAGGGCRATGACCAAAACCACCTCTGAGATTCACCTAACTCTCACCCTTCTGTGAGCTCTGATAAGCCACTCGTTACCTGCAGCGCGAGAGGTTCAGACACAATTTCACATCTGGCCCAGGGAATGCCTAAAGTCAAAATCACATCGAAAGCGAGCTGGGACCCTGAAAGTCTGGTTCCTCTACAGGTACCATTTCCTTCCACGGGCAGAMTTTCCACTGGAATTCCCAGTCCATTGCTCTAATCATTGCAACTGCTTGATAGTAATTTTCCTTTTACTGGTAATATTTATAAAGTCAATTTTCCACAGTAGACTGCCATAGCACCTACCAAATTCTTCCTGGGGCAGTCTAGAAGCTCTTTCCAGGTATAARGAATACATTTTTGCTTCTTGTCATCAT
The DNA here is from genome assembly GCF_003342845.1 of Nothoprocta perdicaria. Classification (NCBI taxonomy): domain Eukaryota; kingdom Metazoa; phylum Chordata; class Aves; order Tinamiformes; family Tinamidae; genus Nothoprocta; species Nothoprocta perdicaria. The sequence continues at coordinate 1,492,859 of NW_020456232.1, read as the reverse complement.
GTGATTTACCCCAATCTGTTTTGAGAATTATCCCAACAGAAATATCTAAGCAAGTTTATCTTGATGTACAAGTTTAAGGTTAAATAATCATTCTGCTTCTGCTTCATTTTGGCATCCAGGTAGTAAAATTACCCTTTCTAATAGATCATTCAAAGCAAAATTTATGTCTGTTATTTTGGATCTGCAACGTCATGGTGGACGACAAGTTGACCATGAGGCAGCAGTGTGCCCTGGTGGCCAAGAAGGCCAACGGGATCCTGGGGTGCATTAAGAAGAGCATCTCAGCAGGTCGAGGGAAGTGATCATCCCCCTCTACTCAGCCCTGGTGAGGCCACATCTGGAGTACTGTGTCCAGTTCTGGGCTCCCAGGATGAGAGTCCAGCGCAGGGCTACCAGGATGATCAGAGGCCTGGAACATCTGCCCTATGAGCAAAGGCTGAGGGAGCTGGGTCTGTTCAGCCTGGAGAAGAGGAGGCTGAGGGGGGACCTGATCAGTGTCTATAAATACCTCAAGGGAGGCAGTGAGGAGGAGGGGGCGGCCTCTTTTCAGTGGTGGGCAGCGATAGGACTAGAGGAAACGGCCACAAGCTGAGGCACCAAAAGTTCCACAGGAACTTAAGGAAACACTTYTTGACAGTGAGGGTGACAGAGCCCTGGAACAGGCTGCCCAGGGAGGTTGTGGAGTCTCCTTCTTTGGAGATCTTCAAAATCCGCTTGGACGCAGCCGTGTGCCACGTGCTCTAGGTGACCCTGCGTGAGCAGGGGGGTTGGACTAGATGACCTCTGAGGTCCCTTCCAATCTTAAGCATTCTATGATTCTATGATTTTCAAATTAACTTACAGGTCTCAGTGATTCTTGTTCCATTTCTTTCCAATAGGTTTCAATCCAAAAACATTTTCATGAGATATATTCCAAAGTGCTTGTTATTTGAATGCAGCAAAGGAATCCAATTTGTCCCACTCATAGCAAAAAAAKAACTTTTGCTTAGCTTTGAAATCTCCTCCATATTAACAAATCTTCATTAAATACTCGTACTGCTTCATTAGAAACCCCTACCATAAGGACCATAGACACAAAATACCCTTCAAAAAATAAAGCTGCTTTGATGAGATGAAAGACAGCTTTCCATTTGCCTGCAGACACAGATCATTTAGTAGAACGGCCATGGCATGGAAATACGACTTCAGTTTTAATTTTATAGGCAGCAAGTTTCTTTTTTCCTAATTGTAACAATCCCTTAACATAGAGGGAACAACATGGTTAGACTGGTAGACTTAAAAGGACAGATTAACATCAGCATGAAAATGTTACAAAGTACAGGGACATAATCAAAGTGGGGGTCACAGTTATGCGAGATTTGACCAGTGGTGACCTACAATTATGAAGAACAAACACTAGCTGCATTTTCATCTGATTTTCATCAGCATAAACTTTTGCTCTCCTCTACATGCTTTGAGAGCTTAGCAAGCGTAGCTTTCACTACTAGATAAGAATCTCAGCTTTTGAGTAGCTTTGCTCAAATTATTTGTCCCTATAAAATGAATAGGCTTTTCTAAATCCTACGTTTAGTGCCTAAAAGGCCCAAAGCAATCAAAAAGATTTATCTTCTGATGTGCTGCCAACAGTGCTCCAAATGGCCTCCATCTTAATAGCCTTTTCATGATTTTTTTTCCATGACTTGTTTTATTCAACTTACAGAAATGTTTTTTAACTACCCAATGATTTTGTGAGAAAACTRTATGATATTTAAAGTGAAAAGCAATGGTTTCTACCGGATTGARAATATTGCGAGTCTTGAGCAAAGGGACTCAAATGTTATTGTAATTTAACCTGTAAATCATTTATTACCATCAAGTCAATAAATATCTAATTTCAGGCATTTTACTGATCTTTGAATGAAGACATATAACAACTTTTTCTGCATATTTTGTTAAATAATGTCATCAGCTTCATTAAAAAGTTTTTCAAAATGTACCTTTTAAGATTGAAAACCATAAATTCTACAGAACCAAATAGATGCAACTCGCACCTTTAGAATGTGCCCTTGGCATCAGAGCACATCTTTCCTCTAAAAAATATCACCAAGTCCTACAGCTGGGGGAGACTCAAAGGTTAGGTACTCTGTTATGCAACCTCAGGAAGGATCAAGCACATTTTGTTGACAGACATGAGCTCAACCCGTACATGAACGACGTGCATCACCAGTGCTGGAGTACCTACAACCTATTGACATTCTTCACCACTCCTTACCCTTCAAACCTTTTTCCTAATTTAAATATTTTTTTACTTCAGCAGCATCGGTATTTTTTGTTCTCCCACCATAGAAAACAGATTTTTTCTTCTCTCTTTGCAGAAACTCAAGTATTTAAAACCAAAAGTTCACAGATATACAATTTTCAAACAGTCATGTTCAGAGACTAAGTTGCTCAGAAGTTGCTCGGTTGAGAAAATTATATAATATTAAGGACAATTACTCAGAGAAACATGCTCATCCCATGCAGCCCACTAGCATGTTCAGGATAGGTAGCTTCTTGACTTACCTCATAGCTTCCTTGACGTTTTAAGGAAAAAAAATGTAAAAGGCCATTTTAAAAATCAATTGTAACTCAGAAGAACCTTACAGAAAGTAGAGAAACATGGGAGTAAAGATAATGTGTCAAAGTTTGTTTGAATWCTTGGGGTAAAACACCAAGTTTTCACACCTGTATATTTGTTCTAGAGCACTGGCATCGTATCAGAGTGTATCATCCAAAAAAAAGTGAGTGATCCTTTGTTGCAGATAGTCATGCTCATTTGCTAATACAACAGCCTAGACCATCAAAATCGTTTCCCGGAGGAAAACAGCCACCTGAGCCAGTCTGGCAACCTTTCAGTTACCTCGGAACAAATATGTAGGGGAAAGATGCCAAACTGGACACAGTCTGTTTGAGCCTGAGAAGTTACAACAAGTGTCTCTTGCACAAAATAACAAATATGATGCCTCAGAAGAGGTGAAGATGGAGAATGAGCAGTCGTCACTTGGTCTTCAAAGCACTGTGCTTGCAACGAAGAGCAAAAATGGATATCAGTAAAATAAGCATAAAGCTGACACGCAAAGGATGGGTGTAGTTTTGTAGCTTTGGCCTTTGAAGAAAAGGACAGTTATGAGGTAAAGCTCAGAAATAGAAACCTAAGAGAACAAAAAACAAGGTAGAACAGACCTTTAGGATTTTTTTTTAAAGGAATGAATATTAATAAGGATATTAATTATTCTGGTGTTAGATTAGACAATCTCTAAAGGTCCCTTCCAATTTTAAGGATTCTCTGATTCTAATTAATGACTCAGTAATGTCTGGTTTTAGTGGTTGATATCTTCTGCTTTAAATGACCTATACTTCCCAATTACGTATTTGGAGAACTTCAAAATTTGAAGGCAACATTTTTTTTATGCTTCCAACTCCACTAAACCATCTCTTCCATCTCTTAACTGTTTCCACCTCTAACTAAATACACTGTTGGTTGGTGCTGCATTTTACGTGGTCCATGCTGCAGATTTGTAAGAGACAGAAAAGAAGAAATGAACATAGCTGCTTACCAAGTATTTATTGCTTCTCAAAAGATACCTTCCTTAAAGGAATTGCTGAGATGCCCTTAACAATCTCAGAGCATGCACAAGCATTCTCACTCTAAGGTGGAGGAAGTTAAAAGAAAAAGGTGGCACCAGAAAACAATAAGTTGTAACACGYGCTTCTAATTGATGACTGAATGCAATTAAAAAGCCAATTAATGATCAGAATTTCAGGACTTTACTATTTCTAGGCTAAACAAGTCCAAATCACTCAATCTTTTCTCTGAAGTCATTCCCTAATCAATCCCATCTCTCTCCTTTGGAGGGCACTGCCCTTTGGAGGGCGGTATTTGCTCTCAAGTCCTGTGTCCACCACCAGATACTCTACAGAAACAAATTCTCCTGGATTCTTCTAACTGTACGCAACGAGCAAGCTCACAAATTCCAGCAATTGCCAATTATCCAGAAATTGGGGTCAGGGGAGCATGGAAGTGGGAGGATCTATTAAAAAACAACCAGCATAGGTATAGTTGTTAGCTTTAATACAGGACTAGCATTAGGCTTTGCCTCAATTTCTTGAAGAAGCCTAGAGAAGTCACATTCCCTTCAGGCCCTTTGAAAACCCAGCAGCAGACATTAATTTAAAATTCTGGCAAATTAACAGTACCTCAAATTATTTTTTTTTCTGAAATACAAGATGTAATTAAAAATACTGATTTCCAGCACGACCTATAATCCAGAATCAGTGCATGCTGGCTGTGTCAGAATTGACAAAATGTGCTCACTGTGAGCGCTAAGATACCAACCAGCACCTGCTGCATCACTGCACAGAAGGTACCTAGAAAAGCCATTATCTCCATTTTTGCAACTTAATCATGAATTCCTTGCTTAAAGAAAAAGCTGTTACAAATTTGAAAATAAACTAGCAAATGTTTATGTTACTTAAATTTCCAGTTTACACAATTCTGAAACACTTTTCCTTCTTATATTTAGTCTGTTTTGAAATTAATTATATTCACACACATACGTATACATATAAATATATATCAAATGGAATTCCTCATGAACTGCAAAAGACACTTACAGTTAGCTTGGAGTCAACCTGCTGCACTGAGCTGTTTAAAATATAAAACAAAGAGCTAAAACACTTTTCCATCCTGGTCCTTATTACCACGCTTAGGGCACTGAAATCAATTATAGTATTTGGGGGAGGTTTACCAACTAAAATTTTCAATACAGCCTGGATTAAGGAAATGCAGGGAATTAAGGAGGAATAGGAGCACATTAGCCTCTCCAGACAGACCCACACAGGGGCCACCTGCACAGAGAGATGTGAGCAGCAAGGCCCAGCTCTGACCCAAATGCTATGACTTGCTAACAGCTATAAAAAGGCAACTGCATACACATTAAATACCTAATTTCTCTTAGTAACTACTTGCATACCTTTTTCATACCTTTTTTNTGATGCTGATATTTTTGAGACTGACAGTGTTCTTTGAAACCTTCCCATAAAAGAGAAGTCAGGCAACCAGTGACAGTTATCTACAATTTTCTCTTTATTATCACAGTCAAATACAAACCAAACACCACTCCTGCTACCTTCGGCTTAAAGCATAAGGCTTTTTTTGTTTTGTTTTTGTTTGTTTTTKTTGTTTTTAACCAGTATCTAGACAGCCAAAGAAGGTGCCTAGAGTTAAGGCGACCTTCAATGATATGAGCTTGCTTCAATTCAYACATTAGCTGGCTGACAGTTGCCAGTGTTTTACACCTACATTTAGATTTCCTTGGTAGCTCTTGTGAAATTTATGAGTTAAACTATTCAAAGGTTTTTCTAGGATTAAGGGGAAAAAAAAAAAAAAACTATTGAGCAAAACCAGAACCCCCTTGACCAAATTCCTTTTCCTGTTAGCTTAACTTGGCCACATCCCAAAACTTCTTGCGATTTGAGTAACTAACATTCAACCATTGAGACTGTTCCTGTAGCTTACATGCAAACTCTTTTTAGGAATTTCATTGGGAAATTGAAGTGCACTTCTACTGTCTCTTCCAGTGGCASGTATTTCAGAGTGGTCTCAACATAAAACTGAAAATCACAGGGCAAGATAATCATGCTCATTTGCTAATATAACAGAGAACTCTACATAGTAAGATGTTTAAAAGCATAATGACTATGCAAAAATTAAAATTCATACGATCGTTTCAGTTTAATTACTCTCCCCAGAGAATATCACTTGCCTCCTCAGCGCCAGCTCYGCTCCCTGACTCGGTGTCAGCACTTACGTAAGGTGGTCTCTCCGTTTCTGCGAGATGAGGGAAGCCCGTATTACACACCATAAAATAACAGGATGCAGAGAAGGTGACAAATCTAGGTTYACTAAACCCTGAATTAAGCCAAACGCCATTTAACTTGAACTCCTTCTGGAACACTGCCAGCTGACTAGTATCAAGGGATACTTTAGAGCAACACATTCCACATGCAAAAGAGCCAAGAGAATATGTTAAAGAAATTAAATCATTCTGGTGCACCGCCGAGCACTCGTGGAARGCTGGTAATTAGCTAATTTGCATGGGCTCTGTGCAGAGCTCTCGTTAAAACAGTTCCACGGGTGAAACCTTTGAGGGCAAGACCGCCAGCCTGCCCGGCTGGCTAGCTTTTGTGTCTTGTCATCCCTCTAACTGAGGATGCTGGAGCCATTTTTAGCTTTGCAAGGAAGAATGGGCGGGTGAGGCTTCTGAAAATAACTACATGTGCAGATTTAAAGTTAAATGGGTAATTTCCTCACAAAGAGTCTAATCAGACTCCCATTTAAGTAAACTGCAAAACTCAAATCAAGACATGCAATGAATTCTACCCGCATTTTAAATACCAAGCAGGAAAACAGTCATTGTTCTTGGGTGTACCCAACTATCGGCATGATCCAACCAGGAAAAGCATGAGGGCAGTCCAAGCTAGGCTCAGGAGATCGGTTTTAATTGCTGTGAAGCAACCCACAGTCTCTACAGATGCTGTGATAGCACTTGGAGACACAGACTCCTCTGCTTCTCTGCATTCTGTGTGTTTGTGCAACCTCATTTTGAGGGAGGGCAATTTCAGCCCCCAAACGAAGCAGCACCCCCTGCAAGGTGAAGAGCTTTTCCTGGAGGAAAGCAGTTGTGAGCACGTGTGTCCTCAGACCTGTGCCTGGGTCTGCGCAGACAAGCTTCTAGCCTACAGTGCTGGAGACCAGGCCTCACGCCAAAGTAGAGGCCTGATTAAATGTCATCCTCACTTCTCCATGGTTCCTCAAACAGCACAAGGCTTCCAGGCAGTCCTGTATCTCCCGAGTCCATGGTCCTCGCAGAGYTTGGCAGGCTGACCTGGACAGATCTGCCTCCCGAACACTGAGTTCAGAGCGACTTTGCTTGTGTTTCTCTGCTCCGCTCCTCCCGGTCACCCCGTTGTTCGGCTTTGCTCCATTACCCACATCAGAGAAAAAGAAAGTGAACCTGCAGCCCAACCAACTTCTTGCCGATTAATGGCTACTTTTGTATTTTCTTCTAAAAGAAATGGGAGGTTGAAGTCAAATCACCTCTTCAGTCAATTTTGAGAAATGAATGAATGTTTTGTAGTCATTTCCGTAAGGTGGCAAACTGCTGTCTCTATAGATTTTCAAGTGTTGCAGATGAGGGCTTTCATTCGAAACACAACGACCTTTCCTGTATACAATGTTTCATCTTCCCAAGCTCTATTTCTCCAGTTTTATGCAATCTCCTTCTGAGAATTGCAACAGAAAAATCCCGCTAAGGCAAGTCTGAGTTCTCAGCTACAATAACCCACATTTGACATAGAAAAAGATGACCGTTATAATTGCAAGTACCTCATATATATATATATATATATAAAAATTAGAGTTCCATACATGTCTCTGCAATGATGACAGGATAACATATCCATATGTTGATCAACTCTACACATGCAACATAGATTTCAGAAGCAATATTTGCTGATAATGTAGGGTTTTTTTTTTATCATCCTTTTTATAAAGCACTGCCCTGAAAGCTGTTTTCAAAGCTACACAAATATTATGTCCAAACTACTACGCAAACATCTATTTTGGAATCTTGACAACAAGAAACTGATTTTTAATGCTTCAACAACATTCGCAAGTTGGAAAAAAATAAAGAAAGAAACGTTCTGCGTCAACAGGATCCTCCTCTTCGTGGAAATTAAATGCCAAAAATAAATATGGAATTCCCTCTTGTGGCCTTGCTGTTTTCTTCATTTCTTTCCCATAGACTTCAAAAACAGAGGTCTACACTTTGATTTTAAAAGGAAATATGTTTAACAAAAAAAAAAAAAAAAAAAGGAAAAGAAAGAGAGAAGGAAGAAAATTCTACATATTCTATATATTTCTACGAATTTTTAGGGTTTAAGTTATCTACATGAGGATAGAGTCAATACAGCATTTTAAGTAAGTAATGAAGCAATTTAAGCATAGCATGTATCATCCAGTAGCTTCTACTGAGCCTAACTGTAAATAAAACATATAAGCATCCAGACATGGAAGCCATATTTTTAGGACTGAAACAAAACCACCAATGTTGAAGGTAAACAACGATTATGTTTGAGCTTTTTCTRCCATTGATCACTTGTTGACCTGTTTGATAATGCTTGCATCCACCCTGCACGGTCCTTAGGATGAGAAAGCAATTCCAAGGGACAAGCAGAACAGTGGTACAAAGTAAGGAAACTTGCTCAGCTGCCAGACCCTACCATGATAAAACTAGAATTGCAACTGATACGGATCTTCATTCAATATTATCAAGCTGCACTTGGTAAGACAAGTCTCCTCTCCTCCATCTATCAGCTCCGTGCCTCACGGAGCACAGAGCTCCTTGCCCACTCTGTGCCTTTCACACTGTCCCTAAGACCCCTTCTTTTCTGCTCCTTCTTTTCTGTTTGGACACCCCCAGGCTCTTCAGAACCATTCCCTTTGGCTGAATTGGTGAGCTCTGCTCTGCTGGGATTCAAACTGCTCTCCCTTTCCCAGCTCCTCTCCCCATCTCATTTCTCTTCCTTCACGATCGCACTTGATCCCTCATCAGTTCCAAACCTGCTCATCTTCCCAAACATTACATTGTTGCCCTCTGAATTCTGACTCTAGTGATTTTTCCAGTTTCTGCTCCTCTTGTTACCTTTAAATTCATGTTAAGACTGTCACTTAGGAGAAGAGGTCCCTCTCAYGACCAAGTCCTATGAAGTTACAGATCAGGTTCAATTTTACACTTGAACTTTGAATACAGACCCATTGAGACCCCAGGCAACACCGTTCATGCCACAGTTCTACAGCGGAAAGACAGGCATGTATCATCTTCCTTCCTCTGCAGCGTTATGATGATAGCAAAGAAGATAGAGGTTGGAGCATGCTCACTACTCACTGATTCACGTCTTCTGTAAATTTGCTGGTAAAGTTCTACTGAATATACAAGAAAGAGTCTTTTAAAGCCCAAAACTTCATCAAACCTGGATGAATTTTCATGAAGAAGTGGACATAACTTACTCAAATGCAAATATTTCATCTATCTTAGAGAGCATGAACTCTAAGAGCAAAGGACCTTTCTTTCTGCATATCACAGAGCACCAAAAATGGTCTTAATGCAGGAAAAATTATAGTAGAAACATTTTTGCTGCTTCAGGGAACGTTTCCTATAGAAGTACAACTGGTTCGAGAACACTGAAAAAAAAACAGCTTTTTTAGCCCGCCACCACATCAAAATGCAAATCAAAGAATACAATAAAAAATGTTTCTTTCTAAAGAGTATGTAAATATCTGTCAATCTTTTAATATTTTGGCAGTTTAATCACGCAGACAATTTTAAAATCTTGGGCAAATTACTTGATCCTAAAAGTGAAAAGCAAACAGCCAGCACTATGGTGACAGAGCAAAGTTAATCAGCTAAACTGAGAATCTCGGATATCAACTTACAAGGTCCAGCTCTGAAAAGATGGGATGGCTGGAGAGCGTGGGAAAAATGTTTCCATGTTGGCTGCACCTGCAAAACTCTGCACACAGGCGCTCATGCTGAGGGTAAACATGTGGTCAGTCATGAAACTATGTGCAGAATGTGCTCTTACAAACGTCCACTTTCACGTATAAATGCTGGAGTTGAAGGGCACAATGTCCATGTGTAAAAGACAGCAGAAATCTTAGTTCTCATTCCTATATCCTAAACAATTTAACCTCCACCTTATTCCTGCCAGATAAGGGCTGACAAGGCTACAGATTGATGAGATGATCTGATGTTCCTTTTTACTTTATTCAAGGGACTTAGCAACACCACTTTTGYGTGGTGTTGTATAGGTGATACTTGTACAAAACTATCTCCTGCCTCTTAGGGAAAAGGGAAATCATATTTTAAAAAGAAAAATAAAAACACAGAAGAGTTCTGCAAGCCTGCCCTTGGAGGTTTTGGTTGTTTGTCAAGTGGGAAGGTCTTTTTTAACATCAGTGGTCTCTAATAGATGAGGTGCTTTCAATTAGTAGACAGGCCACTATTAGTTATGTGGARGGATGGGATATGCCAGGCTCTGGCACTACTGATCACTGGTACAATGGGCGAAGAGAAAAAGGAGAAGAGGAAGTGGCAATGGGCACCTGTCTGTTCCTTTTCCTCCAGGAAAACATGGAAAGACACCACCACCAAAAAAGATGCTATACTCTCAATAATAATAATAATAATAATAATAATAAATTCTGTACTTGCTAGGCCACCACTTTATTTTTGGTTAAGTAAACTTTGTATTTGGTCAAGTAAACTCACTCAGCACACCAAAACACGGCGTGCTGGCAATACATGATATCAAAAGGCAACAGGTTAAAGAGAGGAACGTAGACGGATGGGAGGATCCCTGGAGAGAAAATGTCAGTCAATTACTCAACAACCACAGGACTTAATAGCAATGAAAAATTGCTAATGGGATATTCCTGATGGGATGTGCTTAAAAACATACAGAGAAATATTCCCTCTCTCTATCATTTTCCTCTGTTAATTTATGTTAGTTTACCAGAGGTACTTCAACACTCTGCTAGATTTTGGCTGTGCGGGCCCTTACTCTCATGCAGGCCATAAAACAGACAGTATTTCCCATGTGCAGATTCACAAAAGTGCCACAAACCCAGTGCAGAGCTGCAGAAGGAATGCCCTGCTTTATAGGAGGCAATCCTGAAGGGGCCTTTCCCTTTTCCCTTGGCCAAGCACTGCACAAAAACGTCAGCCCTGCTGGTAATGGACTATCATATATCTCACGTTCCTGCTTAAGCAGTCGTGGAGCTTTGGTCCTACATGTCGAGGGCCATATTTTCAAAGCTGCTCAACCCTTAAAGCTTCAAAAGAAGCTTTCCCTCCTTTTTATGGTCATGAGTGAAGTGCCTGGATTTTCAAGTGCAGGGCACCCAGTGAGAACAAGGAGTCCTGTTCACATCACTAGGGCAGCGAGCGGCCACCTCTCASAGGACATTATCAAAAGCTGTTCCAGCTTTGTTCTCTTCCACAGTATTGCTGCCTAATGGCACCAAACATTTCCTGCAAAATAAAGACAGGCTTACCTAATTTTTTTTCAAAATAATCAATTTGAAAAACTGGGACAGCGAACATGTGGAATGTATTAACTCGTTCTGATTTCCATGAGGTGCTGTCAGTTGGTCTGTATGAGACTAGGCCACTTGCCTGCTGGGTCAGCTTTGCGTTTCAGGAATTTAGAAACTTGCTCGGTGTGGAGGGAGGAAAAAAAATAAATAAATTCAGATATAAAAGGATCTAAGCTCAGAGCTACTTCTTCACTTTAATTTATAAAATCTAAATTCCCTAAAAAATAAATAAGTTYAGCTAATTTGGTGAGGCATAAAAGCAAGTTTACACAGTCTGGTGTGTCACTGAAGAATAAAAAAGAAAGGTGATTGAAAAGAGCTACCTCTGTTACAAATACAACTTACCAGCAGTTACATCAAASAAAGCAAACACTGAACTGAAGAAGGAAGTACAAGCCTAAACTACACCAAAATATCACGCATTTCCCATTATTATTTGTATTGGCAGTAGAAGAGCACAAGGTCTGCTGTTAGAGMATCATCAGTGATATCTCCTGCCTACTGGATCATTACAGAACCCGCATAGAGATACCATAAGGCAGTGTCATGGGAAGCCTAGGAAACAGGAGCCCTTTACTGCCATTAGAGCACAGTAGCTGCTCAAGATGCTCCTTGTTCTCTGTTTAGCATTTTTCTGAGAGAAAAAAAAACAAAGCAGAGACCCAACTCTGTTCCCCTTCCTTATCGTTATTCTGACTCTTCCTGGATATGTGTGCATGCACCGAGCACATACCTGTTTTTAGTCAACAGTGCTCCCAAAAGCAAGAACAGGCTTAATAGTGAAAGTGAATTCAACTTAATTGCAAAATTGTAAGACTTTGTTGCCACTTCTTTTTCTGAACTCGTCTCTTTTYCTCACATTTTTTTCAGCTCACATCTGAAAAATGAGCTAATTTTAAGTATTGCTGATTGACTTTTCTTTTTGGTAACTGTAGGTTTACAAGCACCCTTTGAGCACAGCAAAGCCAGGGAAGCGGCACTGCTCGGAGGGCTGCTCCCCACACCAGGGAAGCGCTGGGCACCCTACACTCGTTGCAGCACCTGATGCTCCTGATCAGGAGCCTCTCCTCAGCACAGGAGTAGTTTCATCTTCAGAAAACTGCAAGTGAGGGTAGAAAATTCTTAAGGGTCACACGTTAGTTTTAGATCATACCCTTATTAAACATACAACATCTCCGTTTTCTGTCTTATCTGTTTCTCGTCTTGCTCCTACRATCCTTCAGGGCAACTCTCGAGTTTCACAAAACTCAACAGAGCCTTGAACTACTGTTTTGATGCTCATGCATTGCAAATACACTCACAGTGAAACGCAGGCATCACCCTTAGGATGAGGCAATGAAGCAGGCAGTTCAACAAGGTAACAGGAGAATACACAAAATACACAAGAGAACAGCAGCCAAAACCGAAATGGGGTGGGGATGAGATGTCAGTGTCTGAAATCATCGCTCACAGTACCGAGATGAACAGCAGGGAAACCACCATGCTGCAAAAGCATTACTTCAGCCCCATAGCAGCACTAATCCAAGGCAAACTGCAGCCCTCTGAGAGCACTTGCTTTACTGCTTCTACCAGGAAAAGGGAGCTCGCAGTTCCCTCCCTGCTGCAGACACAGGGAGGCTTCCCCTTCTCCACCATCTCCTAATGGAGCAGCCTCCTTTGCTGGAGGGCTCATCCGCTGCTCCTCTGCACCATGGCTGATGGCCATGGGAACCTCCGAAGGCCTCGAACTCTGCCCAGGAAAGGTCTCTCGGGTACCCTGGGGCTGTGCGTGGGCACCTGGGAGCACAACCAAGGAGTTAATATTCCAGGGGCTGCTACTAAATAGAGCTTCCRCTTGCAGAACGGGCTCGCTTTTACCCTGAACATACACAAATTAAACTTTTTTTCCCCTCCAGTTAATGCTCAAGTAGAGAGATTTATTTAAGGATTACCCTCTCTTACAGTAAGCTGTAGATAAAAAAAAAATGCATCTGAACAGAAGGTTAGGCATCCACTGTATATTTGCATTATTCCACTGTAAGTAGGGAGCAGGGCATAAAGAGGCTTTCCTAAATAAAATATTTACTTTCTACTATTATTTCTATTACTTTTGGGGGTCAAMAAGGAAATATCTGTTTAAACCAGAACCAGGACTTTCAGCCACTACSTGAGATCTTGGTACGTGGTGTCTAACTGAGCTCATCCTCTCTCCAACGAGCAAAGCTGACAGTGCAGCTGTGTACTGGTGTCCTGACACCAAAGTCCTGGGGAAGCCCGTGGGAATTTATAGAAATCTTGTAAAAACARAATAGTGCCTGTTTTACAAGCACATATCTTGGGAGGGGCATGACAGGTTCTCTGTGGAAGGACCAAAAACCTTGTTCTTGTACTCACAACTAATTGCAGGGACRGAGTAAGGACAGAGTAAAGAGCATCTCAGCAAACAGAGCTAGTCCAATGTTAGAAAAGCGAAAAGCAAATGCTAGACACAAGTGCCTTCTGCTCTCAGAGTTCATTGTGGTCTCTCCTAACACTTGTTAGCCATGTAGCACGACCTGTGCAACTTTGATTTCTGCCTGGAGCAAAAAAAAAATAAAAAAAAGAAAAAAAGGAACAGCAAAATATTGTATTTTAGCTGTAAAAAGAAATGACCATCCAATAACAYTATGATCATACAAGGCTGGATCAAAGATCTAATCATCAATGGTGTCCAAGGGATGATACCTAGAGGGAGGGAGCACATTTGTTCTTTAGCTATACTTCTTCAAAATATGCTTTTGCAATCTGGTGCTCAGAAACTTCGAACCTGAAGTAAGGTTTTTAAATCTTTAACAGTTTTTTTTTTTCCATGAATGTACATAATCAGTTTTATAAATTCATACAAACAAGCTCTAAACAATGTTAAACCCAACTAACAGATAAATAGTCTAATCTCCACTCCTGGAATCCAGGCGTGGATGGCTGAGGAGACACAGCTGCTAGCTTACTGTCTACTGCTATCTCAGTATCTTTTCCTCCAAGATGCTCCTCATTCTTATAACTGCCTCAAAACGGGGCAACATGAGGATATAAAAATTTCCAGCCAAAAGAATGACTCAGTAAATYAGATTAGAACTATAACAATAAACGGTTATTTGTGTTGTGTTTTCCCCAAAGTTCTGCTCATCTGGCCCACCTTCCTTTTTTGTGACTGGTGCCTATGAGAATAAAAAGATATGAAGTCTGAAAAACCCTGTATCTAAAATAAAGGGGAAATCGGTTGGTTCTTTCTCCCCAGGAGATTTCTATGAAATATTTAATTTTTAACCAATTCAACAAACAGAAGGCAAAATGCCTGATGTGCTTCAAAGAGAAAGAATGAACAAGCAATTTTTCTCTGGCCAATATTAAGTTTCACAAAGGAGGTATTTAAGTCTTCAAAGAAAACCACATACCCTGGTTGACTTCTGCTACTGCCCCCCACCACAATTACAYGCCTTATTCCGGTGTCAGAACAATTCACTGCAACCAACAGAATCAGCAAGGAGAGAAGGAAAAGAAACAAAAGACAACCGAGGGTCCAAGCATCTCTGAAGGAGACTGAGACCCGCCACAGGCGGCACGTGAGGGGACGGTGGCACACGCAGCCTGCCCGGGCCTGGGCCCTGGCCGCGCTGTGGCCGGGCAACCCGGGCTGCAGCAGCAGCAGAGCAGCAAAACAAGCCGTGCGCTAATTGCTGTAAAGTCACCGTGTYATTTAATAACACAAAAAGCATCAGACAGAGCAACAGCTGAAATGAGATGTTTTAAACAAACTCCGTTTTTTTTTCTTAGAATTGCTTATTATATAGCAGTCCGTGTTCCCATTATTTCCATCAGGCTGCTCTGCTAAATAAATCTGTACCASCGTGAAATCTCATGCACTTAATGGAAAGAAGGTTTACTAGTATCTCTGCTGCAAGGACTGAGTCTTTTACACTTTTAGCCTGAGATTGCAGCCTTTACACTTTCAATATTCCTGTAGGAAAAAAAACTATTGAGAAAACTATTTGAGAARGTTTCAAACAGGTTTCCAAGCCAAGTATAAAACAACCAGAGCCAACAAAGCCATTGTAGGCTTAATTACAGCATGCAAATGCAGTTGATGAAGATAAATCTTCATGGATCATGGCATTCTTTTTAGAGAACACTGAACCCAGATGCTACGTTTTAGGATTTATTTATTTATTTATTTATTTTTTTTAATGCTCACTTTTAAATTAAAATGCTTCCTAACAAATATAAGTGAGTCCAAGGGTAACCTAATTGTTTTTGGCATTTTGGATCGTAAGTAATTAGGGCCACGCTGCAATTTAGAAAGGCCACGTGTCTGCATGCATCCGTACACACCAAAAGCCCCCTGCACCTGATTAACGACGTGAGCACTGTCTGCATTCCAGGAGAGGCAGATACTGTTTCCCTCCCAGTGCTCAGCACTTGGTTCTCCACTTGGTTTCTGAAGAGCACACGTTGTCCTTGGCTCCATACAAAYGGCCAGACAGAATTCTGGTGCTGTTTGATGGTTGTCAATTGTAGTTGACATGCTATTGTCAACTCCTTCGCCCCTTGGGAGTACAGCATCCACCCACAATTTCTCAAGTGCCAGTTAGTAAGGTCTGCCTAGCCCTAGCCAGATTTCCAGGAAAATGATATAATTTTTCATTGTTCTAATCACCGATTTAAGCTTTAGCAATAATATAAACAGCTTCAATATAAGCATTAGCAGTTAACATCAGTTAACACTGAATCATGTGCAACAGCAAAGGGGAAAAAAAAGAAAAACCACATCMATGTTTGGTAAATCTTGGAGAATACGGAGCTGGGAATAGGAGATCARCTTGAGTTGTTTAGTCTAGGATTGAGGCAATTTTGTAAGTGTATGAAGTAATTCCACAACCTTTACCAGGCAGACTCCTCTTTTCCTTCACTACCAGGTACATGAGGACTTTCTCACAACTAAGACATAGCAGAAAAGCTTCAGTCTTTCATGAGTGCTGATTATGAGGTTTCCTTGGCTGATTCAGAGCACCCATTCCGCTAGGAATGGTGGCCTAGAGAGCAGTGTGGCTGCTTCACGRTGACTGTGATATGATAAACTATGGTTTATCGTTGAACTGCTATTTAAGTTTTCCAGCTTAATTCAACAGATTAAACTGAGCCCATGGCAATGAGCTTTCAGGACACACCAATGCATGCCAAGGAGTGAGACATTCAGCAGCAGCAGAGGAATATGTCTGATGTTTCTTAGTGCAAACTTCAGAGAGGTCTAGAACAACCCTATGATCCCTTCTCTTCTAGGAGGTGCCAGTTAGGCAATATATCCTGCTTTACTAGTCCTCAAGTGAGCAGGTGGCAGTAGCCTCAGTAAGGTAACAGCAAACAGAGCAGGGGTGATTTGAGATGCAACTCTTTGGGGCCTGGAGGATTCCTTGGGGCTTGATATTTTGAATAGCTGTCAAAATATATAATGAAAGACTGACGGAAAGATATCTTGCTAAATCTAGGTCACTGAGCCAGTATTTGTCAGCACATCGTAGGCTTTGCACCCCAGCAGCTCARTCTGCTGCCAATGTCATATGCAGATTTATCTGTGACAGCAGGGTTCAAAATTCAGTCATGAAGAGGTCTGATTTAGAGAGAGCAAGAATGAGATGGAACATCTGGCTGATCTTTTTGTTGGCTTGGTTTTGTCATGAAAATTACTGAGATTAGTACGAAACAAACTAGAGCTTGGCAAGGGCCAAGGATGTGTTACATTTTTGCTGGAGTGACCTGCAATCTGGGATTCCCGAGAACTGCCCAGTTCTGTGCCCTTCTGCACAGAACTGTTTCCACCRTTACTTTATGAATTTTCTCTTCACAGCTTGGTCATCCATATGGTCATGCATCCCAACTAACCCCACACCAACTGGGTGAGCTCTCTTTAGAGAAATAATGATAACAACAGAATCTCAGAATTCACCAGCCACTATTTTTTTCCAGTGCRAACAACTTGTGCACTAAATGCTACAGTCAAATCCCCCTGACAATCAAGCTGACTCCTCAATTACAAAGCTGTCTGGTTAAGCAACGTGTTCAGGTTATGAAGATTTCAGTGACATTACTAAGTCCCTGAAATTTCTACCCACAAGAATGACTTGTTCATGTCTCTATGGCACAGTGTGCTACCCCAGCCACAATGACACCACTATACAAAAAGATTGTGTGTCTTTTGCTTTGTTCTTTAAGACCAAAATTAGCTCCTGATCCACTTAAAGCTGGCACCACAATAGAAACCACAAGAACGATGGTGGCAGGCTGTGATTTAAAAAATAGCATAGGACAACACTGCTATGAAATACTTCAGATCTAGAAATCACCTCCTAAAGCAACAGCCTCTTTGTTCTCCGACATCCTTAATCAGTTTAATTGTACCAATTGCAAGATAATTTATGTGAAGACTAGTAACATACCCATAAACATGTAATTGATTCTAAAGGGTAATGCAATAGTGAACTATAAGCTTAAACTCATACATTAAAGAAACAGAAAAAGAAGGTGAAATACCACATTCATAAATTCCACTCAACCGTAATTTCCAATTTAAAAGCAAGTAACTTACAAGGTAGTTCTGGACTGGACGAATAAGCAGAAGTCTAGTTAGATTGATGTGCTGGAAAACTCTTCCTTCTGTGAAACAATAAAGCAAGAGAAGATTAGCATAAAGCTGGCATTGTCCACTGCATCTCAGTAGGGGCAAAACCACCTCTTGTATAGTCCATATGGGTATGGTATCAAGAGAAACATTTCAGAGCAGAGACACTTAAAGATAAACTATGACAAACTATGACTGATAGCATTGGAAGCTCTGGATGAGGCACGTCATTCCCCACTGCATTGTACCAGGGCAGTGTTTAGCATTCATAAAGCATCCTGGATGATTAATAATCATCACAAAGCAGCAGCTGAACAGTGCTGCCACATTTATATCTTCCCAGAATAAATGCTAGCTGATTTTAATTGTTTGCATTTCGTGTCTCCTTTGGACGAGAAACATGAACTCGGGAAGATTTCATGTTACAAGGAATAATGGGCAAGCTCCAGGAATACAAGACTCGGGTAAAGTGTGAGCAAGAGTCGCATTATAGAACTTGAGGAGCCCCTGTGTGGTTTTCACACACGTCCTTTTTTAAATTCTCTGAGCATCTAGCTGGGCCAGGTTTCACCCACAAGCTGTTACAACTAAAACATTTTGGAAGAGCACAGCAATATCATCTGTTTTTCCATAGCACCTCAGAGCTGTAGTCATGGGCCACATACTATTTTGCCTGGCACTACACCAGAATAGAATCAAACATTTCCTATCCCGAACAGCTTATAACAAAACAAGTTGCTAGAGACCCATGCAGGTAAATGAAGGGATGTTAAAAATAAGGAGAGAATATTGTTTGGACAAGAGTCTTGAAACGGTGGTTTGTTTATGAAGACTTCATACACGGAACTGCAGAAGAATAACGAGGTAGATGCCAGATGTTACACTGGCACTTTCTGAAGTGCAAGACACAGCAAAAATCAGATTATGAAGCTCTTGAGTCAAAAATGCAAAAAGTAAACAGTAAGTCTTAGGTCCTGGACTGGCTGGGCTGAGAAGAGCTTTCTTATTACTGAGAGAGACAGAGAAGAGGTGACGGTCACTGGGAATCACAGTGAAGGACCTCAAAAGTACAAAAGGGCAGTTATGTTTGATGCACAAGAAGCCAGAAGTAGGACAAGCAAACAGGGTAATGACACCATCAGAAGAGCAGGCTAAAAACTGCAGAAACATTTAAAATTGATTTGAGTGTYCTAAGACTGCATTTTTCAAGGCCAGCCTGTTACAATAACAGAAACATGAGATAATGAGAATCTGGAGAAAAGATTAGATGTGTGCACAGATAAGAGGCTTTTTCCAACAGCTGTTCAGCACCCTGCAGAATCCCCTCCATGCAACAGCCTTTATGCTGTGACCCCAGGGAATCTGAGTGACACCCAAAACTGTGGGTCACAGGAATGCAATGGCYGTGCTCAAAGCATTGAAGAAAGTCCATCTAGGGGAGAGAAAACAGAGCAGAAGAATTTGGAGGAGAACAAGGATAACAGGAGGCAACTGCAGGAGCGCATGAAGGGTGATGACAGTTTTTAGCTGTGTTTGTCCGTTTAAGAGAAAACTGAAGGAAACCGAGCAGACATAAAGTACCTCAACAGCAGATGGACCTACGAGATAAAAGAAAATCTAAACTTTTAGGGGTCTATTAAAAGAGCAATTCTGAAAATCAAGGTATAAAACCCACCTTCATGTTCAGTCTTCAAATGAATCTACAACAGAAGTCTGACAGCACTGTAACAGTTAGACCATGCTACCCGAGGGACCTGAAATGGCTTGTCACTCTTTTCCTACCCTTCTTAATTAAGCAAACATTGCCCGTTCCCGATGTGGGTTAAGTCACAGCTAGCTTAGGGCAAGATCAGTCAAATATTGGGCAAACACAAACTCTGGAGCCCATCTAAAAAGCACATTGAAGGGTGATTCACATACTTCATGCTCCCTAGTCTACAAAAAGTGCAAAGGCATTTGGATGTTTTTCATACAAGCACAGATGAAAACCTGTGTACTATTTTCTAGGGTCTCTCAAGAAGAAAGGAATAAACTGCATTTACTTCTGTCTAGGAGTAAGTTAAAGTTCACAGACCACGGCACTGAACACTAGTGATACATGGAAAGATCTGCAGAGATAACTGATAGCACGCTATCACCATAAGAAAATCCATACATGATCCTCACCAACATAGACTCTACTGCATATCCAGACCTAAAACAAAGCTTCACGCTAACCACTCCAGCAGCTCCAGTTGGAGTTATTTAACTTGAAACTTTTTTGTAAACAGAAGGGAGGAGAAAAAAAAAAGAAAAAGGAAAAGGAAAGAAGASTCCTGGTCCTACATAAAAAGGCTTTTTGTATTAGGCAATGCATAGCAAGACTGTCAAGGGTAAGAAATGCTTTCTCTGTCAGGRAACTAGCAGTCATTACTATGCCAGGTTTTGGCATCTGACCCTTCTCTGCACAGTCTCCAAAAGACAAAGTTCATCTTTGTCTGAACCTGAGGAACACAAAAACAGGAGTTCCTCTTAGCCTTGTTCTTCCCAAGAAAGATCTCAATAGTGCTCTGAGGAGAAGAAGGAACAAAGGGAAATTTTAGATCTTTTTTTCCCCCTCAATTCCACTTGGAAAGGTCTTGCTCCCAACTCTATAAGTAGTCTCCAGTCAATCTTTTTCAAGAAACAACAAAAAATCTTGCCAATTTTTTATTTTTTGTAGAAAGAACACACAAATGATCAATAGAAATATCAGAGGCATCTTTCAGAGTCATAAAGAGGAGCCTGTTTGCCCGAAAGCTTTTTTATTGGTCTCACCAGGTAGCCTGATAAAAGATATCATCTCTTCCTACAACTCTTGATTCTCTCAAGGTTAAAGAGAGAAGAAGAACAAAAAAAGTAATATTTATGTAATATTTATAAACAATTAATAAGAGGTGGCCCTGAGGCCTAACTTTATTATCACATGATGCTAACTGAAATCTGGGGCTTGCTTAAACAAACTGTGAAATGAGCTGTCAARTGGAAATTATGTGCATAGCTACAGAATAATAAATTAAAGTATAAGATTAGTTTGATCAACAATAAGAGAAGTACAGCATAAGTTTTGATTTATAACTACATAAATGCGTCCACAACCACACAGCCAGCCTGTTGTACATCAAGCCATATATTTCTCTTATTTTTGTCACGTCAAGTTCTAAATCACATTGCATAACTTATAAATCACCATGTTGGAACCTCTTTATTACACTATGCATGACAGTGCTCAACCAAGCAATTTAGCAATGGAACCAGTGGAGATCACAGAGCTGTCCTTGTGCCCTTCAGACTACTGACTCTCAAGCTAACGATGGCTGTTCAAGAGTGAMGTAGAGCTAGATGCAGAGTTCATTAAGCCTTTCTGCTTGCAAGCATGTTCTTTTGCATTGTTATCTTTTTGCAAATCAGTAACACAGGGCTGAACTGTGCTGGCAATCCAGCTCAACACAGAAAGCAAGAAAGCCACAGGTACACATTGCTCATGACCACGACACCACTCTCTGCATAAAGGCTGAATAATTGGAGGGAATCACACGGGACAGACCTATCCCCCACATCAGCCCAGGCACAGATTGCCACTCCAGACACTCACCACCACAGAGCAGAGGCCCCCTTTTCACCCAGGGCCCATCAGGGGCGACAGACTTCCACAAATCCCACTAACATACAGCCAAAGCCAAAGCCACGACAAAATCTGCAAGGAGCAAATGCTCCCATGTGGGGCCGCTGTGCCCAACTCCCCAACCTCCATCAAGAAACAGACAGCAATAAATGGGTTAGACACAGCTCACACCTCCACCAAGAGCGAGTGGCACTGCCAGYATATGACCAGGAACAGGGACCCAACAGAGGAGAGAAAAATAAAACATATGTCCTACTCGTTTCTAAAAATGCAAATATTCAATCATTCTAAAGAACATAGATAATTATGTTTAAGTTTAGTAACTGCCAAAGCTAACAATACCAAAGCTATCTGGTCCCTAGTGGAACTAGTCAGCTGTACAGAATGCTAAAAATTGAAATATTTTATTGTTGCTAAAGGAAAAAATYTGTGATTGGAAGCCCTGCAGTAGAATTCCAGGCAGAGCAGTAATTTCTGTCATAACAGAAGAGCTAATAGACCATGTGGAAGATTAATAAGGCAGCCAGCGTTTGTGACAACACTGCTGGATGGTGATGGGGGAAGGAGAGCGAGGGGAAACCAGCACTGTTTTCTTTTCTTGAAGAATATTGGCCTTGATGGGTTTTATGACAGCAAAGTACTTCTGGCCAGAACAAGCTGATAAAGACATATGGTCAAATCTGCCCAACCGTGGCACCCAGCAAAAAACATGTACTTAGAGAAATTCATAACATCTTTGTAGGGAGCCAGCAGGAAAAGCAAGGATTTTGTACACAGAAGTTTAAATGTCTGTATTAAGTCACTGTGATCTTCCTCTGAAGGCCTTTAAAAACATATAGGGTAAGTGAACACAAGGCCCACTGGCACCTTCTCTCAGGGGACTGCTTCGCCAGGCACCAGAAAAGCAGGGACAATCCAAGTTGACCACTACGATTTCCCAGCGACAAAGCTGTTTTAAGAGTTTCCTACCATCTTTGGTGCAGAATTAGGTAAACCAATATTTTTCCACTGTGACACTCATATGGCTGTGTCTATGCGGTGGTCTGAGAGACCCTGAAATGATGCCAGTAAAGAAAAACAGCCTAAGCCCTACTCTTTCCCTTTTTATAAAGGCATGAACACAGCTGAGGGAAGAGCACATTATAGTGGGGTAAGAAAAAGCTAAAGAAGAGAGAATCTCTCAGAAGAAGTTTTTCACCAGGTCAGGTCAACATGGGCCTGCCCCCTTACATTCCTATTGAGGGAGGGCAGATGCACTCATCTTTTTCTTCAGTATTACCCTATGTGCACTTTAATTGCAGTATGCTAACAGCAGTTGGCATTTCACAAAACGCTAGAGCTAGGGATTAATGTTTTAAAGGATTTAAAGCCTGGGATTTCATACAGCTTTACAACCGTAAGGAAAATTGACTTCTGCAGAGGGTTGTAATGGGAGCAGTAAAAACATCATGCCCAAATGTATGTTGGGAAGAAAGATGGTATGGAGAATGATGGGATTATAAAGGCCAACATCCAGTAGTGCGTTACAGTTACAGAAATACACAGAAAACAGGGAAGTAAAACTCTTAACTCTCCTCTGGACTTTACAATTGCTCTTTCTTTGGGGGTCAAGCACATTTCTGTTGGTTCTGGTGCATACATGTGTCACGATCAAGGAATCATCCAATGTTCAATCCCTACGGGGAAGTCCTAGGTTCACAGATGCCAGTGGGAAAATCTCAGCTGACATCATTAAGCCCTACCAGAGGCTCCCAAACAATAATAAGCAAGTAACTTGTAAATAACACAAGGAAATAGTTCTTCTTGAGTGCAGTCATGGGCCTTTACSTAGGCCCGCCTTGCACATATGTTAGGCTGAGCCTAGCGGGTATTTGCCTGTGTGCAGCCCTCTTGCCTAATCTTTACAGTCTGGGACTGTTTTGCACCTCTACTTTTGGCATCAAGCTCTCACATTCCCCTTTGCAAAGATGTAAGTTTTAAATCTAAATACATTATACTCTTCCTCTTTCTGGCAGTGTGCTACATCTTTTACAGTATTTTCATCATTCACTTGAAAAGATCAAAATGTAAAATGTAGAGAATCCTCCAAACCACAAGTCCATTTTAAGAAAAAAAATATATCAGCACATGTGTACATGTACACGTACACCTATAAGGAAGGTTTGCAAAATCGTCTCACAGAAAGCCACGATTGCCACAGAGTAAACAAGAAACTCGGAGGAAGCAGGATACAACTGAAGCAGGAAGGAGAAGCCAACAGAGTGTTGCCATCACAGCAGCAACTGCCTCCTTCAGCTTTATRAAACCCAGGTTTTATTGGAGATGGCACCAACATCACCGTCCTGCATGGACCCCRTGTGGCAACCACAAGCAGTGGTTGTACATGAGTACTCAGGGCCTTTTCCACAGGCAAAGCCAGGGGACTAAAAGCAGAGGGTGCACTCCCTTCCACACACCCAGCAGCAGGCCAGGAGCCTGGGACCGCTTTCCTCGCCCGCTCCCACTCTTTCCCAGTTCCCTAGGGCACAGCAGGGTTCAAGGGATCTCCCTCAYGGAGTGCCAGCGAGGGAAGTGGAGAGGCAACAAAATACACGACCCAAGTATTTGTGCCCATGCCTAGGAACCGCATGCATGAAATATAAACTAAACAGCAAACGTCAGCTAGTCTGCAGCCAGGGAAAATACCATTTATTTCCTCATTTGTACTTGCTGAAGATGGAGGTGTTCCAGGTAGCCCAGTTCTGTGACAGATTGCAAAGGGAATCACTAAGCAGAAATTGCAGGTGATAATTCTGCAAAATCTCACTTTGCTGCCTCAACACTTAAGCCAGGAGGCAGACAACAATGGCCCAACACCGAGTGCAAAGTGCTTATGGATTTTCTCAGATAGCAGTAACTTGACAGTACAACACAATAAAGTCAGCGCAAACTAATATCGTCCAAAAAAATAAGCAGCATATTTTACACACATATTTAGTCTTTTTTTCCCCATCTATTTCTATTTTCTTCAGAACTCAAAATGAAAACAGATTTCTTCCACATATTATACTTTCACTGGTGATAGGACTCAGAGAAAGAATACATTGATTTGCATCATAGTTTGCTTGGAGTATAATGAGCTATTTTAGCATCTTAAGTGTCCATTTTCAGATTGTGGTTATGAAAATTGAGAATTTATGATATAAAAACTAAGTAGAATAGAAAAGTTACTTATTTTGCTAAAGAAATGAAGAAATAATATAGGAATGTCAAGGAAACAAAGACCTGTATTTTTGCTGCTGTTTCTCCTTCTGTGTGAAAAATAATGAAGTGAATGGGTAACTATTCATGATATTTTTCCTACTCTCTTCAATGTTTCTGTTCAATGTCTGGTCTTGGTTTAAATTACTATGTTAATTCCCAATATATCATTTACATTAGACATATTTTTGACCAGAAAAGTATTTTTTTTTATTTTTTATTTTTTTTTTATTTTAATGTTCACTTTAGGCTCACTTTCCTATTTACTTAATGCTATTTATTTATCTGTAGAGTTGGTAACAAAAGTTGTCTTAAAAAAAGACTCAATATTTTTAGCATCTGAATAGAAAGTGCCTTTTGGAACACAACCTTTCTCTTGTCAGTTAGATCTCCACAAACCTATTTTACAAATTATGGCCCTGATTCATTCAGCCCAGGATCACACCTACTTACTTAACAGAGCTTCAATTATGGGGAGCTCAAATGAGGTTAGATGGAGCTCTTACAAGCTCTAGTAGCTTTTATCATTAGAAGACCAGCTGGGACATGGTTTCCTTGGGCAAATGACAGATGTCTCCCATGATGATCCCATCCAAGATCAAATACCTGGAACATTATGCTGTAAAGTTACCTGTGAGTAAGCTGTGACACAAACCGTCTCGGGTGACAAATTTATTCAGTAAATGCTCACAAAGGTTACAGAAACAGTCTCTAAAACAAGATTTTACATTTTAACTGTCTGCTACATTACCTTTGAGGCCACAATGCCCTCCTCTAGAGTAGCGCATCTCCATTTTACTATTTAATAATAATAATTTTTCTTCTTTCTCCAATTCACCGTGAACCCAAAGGCATTCAATTCTGCAACATGCACTGCAGTTTTAATCCAGAATGTCACTTAGGCACATATTTAGCTTACACATGCAGGACCACTGCTTTAAATACACAACTTGTACTCTGTCTCAACCCTCTAGTCCTTATAAGTTTATCAGCACTTCAACCAGAAGCAAGAGGCTAACTATGATCTTAGGCAGGAGGAGCAAGATGGAGCTTATGAAACTCTGGCCCTGYTGCAATCACTGACTCCTCAGGTGAGATGTGGCTGGACACACCTGGATCTGGAGTCCATGGTGGTCACTTGGAGATGCCAAATTGCCTGAGTGCTCTTCCTTCCCCCAGGATCTCCTCCCCGGCTGCTAGCCTGGCTTTCACCTCTGCCATCCTCATATGTTACAGGCTCATACGTTAGAGGCCACTCCTGGCAAAAACAGCCTAAGGAATTACAAGAGGGCTTTGGGAAAAGTCTCATACCAAATTTGAGCAGCTGTGACAAAGTTTGTTTTTAATTCCTATGCCTTGGCTGGGGATCAAGAAAAATCCTCTTGCAGCCCTCATTATGTTGCTGAGTCCCAACCGGCAGATTTGCTGGGAAGAGACAGAAGATGACAAAGCCTTCCTATTGCAACAAAATATCAGTTTCCTAAGAAAGTTCCAGAATATTCCACAAAAATGGSTATTTGGCACTCCTGGAGAGTCTGAGTATTCGTATTGTAAGATGTATTCATACGAATGACACTGCATAAATAATAATATAAATACAGGYTTTTATTAAAAACCTATAGGCACAACAATATTTCTTCTTCTACTGAAGCCATCCAAAGCTTACAGTTGGCCCAATACTGGATATAATGAGACTYCATAACAATGGGACACCAGCTCTGTAAGATTATTACTTCCACTTATGCATAGGGGGACACAAAATGCCATCCTATTTGTGTTTCCAAGCCAGCTACTGTGAGATGCCTTTTTAACAAAGCAGCACTCGGGAATCGCTTGCTAAACTTTTGCTATGTCTCTTGTTTAAAAACACATCGCCTTTGGAAGTTACGCATCAAAAAAAAAAATAAAAGCTTGGAATATTATAACATACAACCAGAATGTTAATCGTTTCTGTGCTCAAAGTTCTTATCTGAGAAAGAGCTCACAAACACTGAGAAAGAGCTCAAAGAAAAAAATAATCTCATGATGCTAAAATTCTGTATTAGAGGAGGAAAAAACATATTTAATATATGGTAGGAACAAAAAAAGTAAAAAAAAAGTCCCATTCTTAAGTTTAGAATTAAACTAAACATTTTAAATACCAAAGTAACAATGAAACTTTGATGGCATTTTCAGTGTATATGAGTGCATGCTTGACTAAATGAAAATAATGAAGCAAACCAGTATAATTTATAGTGGAAATACACAAATTTGCAAAGAGCTAAACATAYACTTTCATCCAAATGGACTCTATGATGTAAACCATCTACATTTACATTTGATTAAATAGGAGATTTTTGTCCAAATAGAGACCTCGTGAAGAACTGTGCTCCAGCAAATGTTCAAACCAACTTCAATCTTTGAATTAAATCTTACCCAAAATTTATGTTAGCCCTATTTCATTTTATAATGGTTACCTGCGAAATGACAGGGGAAAAACAAAAGATTTAATGGACAGTTGCTGTTCACTATTGTTTCTCATGAAAATTTGCAGTAATTAAGTAAATTGCACTAAGATGTTACTGCAGCGGCATGAAAGAGCATCCAGCATTAAGAAACTGAGATTAGACCAGTACACATAATGCTAAAAGTTACTTTGTAGAAACAGGAGAACATTCTGTACTGAAATTAAAACACTCTGCATAACCAAAGTAACAAAGCGTGAAAATTACTTCATTTAGGACTTCCAAAAAGACTACTTTGAAATTATATGGAAGTTACACAGAGGTCTTGATCTTTTGAACTTGTATACAATTAAGCTTGTGATATATCCCACTTCAGTGGAGTTTGTCATGGGGAAAAACAATGATTAATTTGAAAACAAAGCAAGAGGATGAAAACATCAATCTACTCTATGATAAAACTGAATAAAAGATCTAGAAATGAGCACCATTCAGGTGAGCTCTTGGATAAAGATTAAATTCTTTACAGTCTCCAGAAAAGCAAACAATAAGCAAAAACAAGAGTGACACAAAGATAAAAAGAACAAATGAGCTAGAGACAAAAAAAAAAAAAAAAACCATATGCATGTTCATTTTTCTTGTGTGATTTTTTATATGTATATGTCTAAATACAGACATATTTGTAAAATAAAATTGCTATTGTTTTAGTGAGAGTCTTTCCAGATGAACTTTAAAAATTCTGACATTAACATGACTTTGCATTTTTCCTTTTCTTTTAATATACAGGCAATAGTCTACATAGCCACTACATTTTCCCTGCAACCTAAACCTCCAAAAGCTAAAAGTAAACCCTTTCCAAGAGAAAGATGCTTTTCTTTAGGCATTCCTAAAATTCCCCATGATCATTACTGAACAGAGAGGCTATTCATTGGGATCCTGTTACTGACTCCCACATACTGAAGTGCAGAGCGCGCCTCGGAGCAGGCAGGTGGAATGCAAGTGATTTCATCTGGACTGCATTTGGCCCTTGCAGACCTCATTACAAAGCTCTTTGGAATGAGCTTAGGGAAAACGCAAGAAATAAACCACMAAGTAACTGTATTGTAAATTGAGAGGGTCACAAATGAAGCTGCACTAGGTTGCCTTTAAAGAGCAACCAAATACCTCATCCTTTTACAAGCAGAAAATTGTTTTTCCTTTCCAGAAACCTATGTGATCTCTTACATTTGCCATTACAGGAAAAATACCACAACAAACCAGAGAAGTCATAGCTGGTAATGCTTAAAAGTGTTCTACCATTAGAGCTGTATAACTACAACTGAGCTGCACAATTACAATGAAACCTTTTTTTTTTTTTTTTTTTTTTTNTTTTTTTTTTTTTTTTTTTTTTTTTAATTATTTTGTGGGTTTTTGCTGGCCGTGTTAGAAGTCTCCAGTGTAAGATCAGCTTTCACTTCTGTTTTCTACATTCTGTCCTACACAAACTCCCCAAAAAARTAGAGAAACTGCATCCCTGGCTTTTGCAGGCTCCAGGTTTTTCCAAGGGTATCCTTCTTCTGAGGAGCTTGGTTATGAATCAGGCAGTGAGTGGGATTTTCAAATCAATGTGAGTTCTGTCACTGACTCAATTAGAGCTAGGATTTCATCCAAAGGATGCAATCATACRCTATTTAACATTGTCTGTAGTGTAAACTGTGATGTGAAATACAGTTTGACTGTTAAAGAACCAAAAAGATGTCTAGCAACATTCCGGTTCACTGTATTTTCAAAATTTGCCTTCTCTAAACTCAGCTTCTACATAAGAACCTTTTATATTAAAAGCTGAAATTAAAAAAAAAAAAATGTGTAAAAGAAAAACAAGTTGTTTCTCCAAGCAAAAAGAACAACATTGTGAAGTAGACATGTTCATCAGGACAATAGCCGATCAGTTTGAAGTTATCAGGATCATTGATTTGATAAAAACTAGCTACAATAGTGACTGAAAACTAAACAAAGAATGGGAAAAAAAAATCTTGACACTTTAAAGAGAGAAAACTTCTTGTCTTAAAACGAATAAGTTGATCCCCATGCAAAGAGGCAGCCAGCATGACTTTTCAAACCAAGTATATGYGTTTAAAGTGTTTTAAAGTAGGGAAGAAAAAAGAAAAAAGAGGAATTACCTGCAGAGCAGAATGGGGCTGTTACTGACACAGGGAGTTTGTTGGGAGGAAACGGGGCATGACAACCGCTGTACACAGGAGAGAGGCGATTACGCTGTTCAGCTGACGAGCTCCCTGATCAAATTCCACACTACAGAAATGCCAGAGTAATTTCAACTGGCCTGCAGAGATGCAAGAAATAACAGCACATTTCCACCATCCGAAAACGGGCCCAAGATTCAAGCCATGAAGCTTTAGGTGCTGAAAGAGCACACGGCCAAACTGTGCTAAGTCAGCCAGGCTCCCTCCATGGTAAAGGGAGGCAGAGATGGTCAAAAGTGGTGCTTACCATGAAAGGTGCCCAGGAAACTCACTATTGTGTATGGTTAGAGAACCTGTTCCCATCTCCACCCAAGTCCTCTCTGAACATTGCACCAGAGAGAAGTGGGATTACAAGTAGGGATGTGTCATGCAGTAGTGGTGCAGACACAGCTTCCTACCGTGCTCCTGCAGTGCTTAATAACAACTTCTCAACAAGTATTTAAAGCACTCTGCTTATGTTAAGAGGACTGCATTACTATGACGTAATTCTAGAAGCCAGATAAAAATAAATATTTCATTACATTTCACAGGAATCCCAACAATATTTGCTCTATTTTGTTACTTTTGTTCTACAGGAAATAAGGTTTTACAGAAATWGCTGTAGAGATGGCTATTTCTCTTTTCTAAAAATGGTTTGATATCAAAAGAACAAAACAGCAAAAAAAGATATTAGCAAAGACAGAAAGTCAAATTCAACATATATTAAAAATGTAAGACATCTTCAAGTAGCAAGTTAGAATTAAAACAGGGCTTTAAATGAATCATGTGCCTTTATTTGTGAATCTCTACTCAACTTACCGCAGTTCTCTGACACAAAATTGAATAAACAAATAGTTCAGAATTGATTAATCAAACCCATCGTGTAAATATTTTATTTCATTTGAATGTTTAAAAAGGAAAACGTCTTGAGCGTGCCCTAAGTCAGGCCCATCATAATTTAACAATAATGTATCCAGGCAGCCGCTAAGTCAATGAACCTTTGGTTGCCTCAGTTCACAACCCACCGCTGTTCCCTACCAGCAGCTCCGTGCTATCCATTCCGATCAGCTATTTCCCTGTGCAATCAACTGTCTCCTGCCTGCCCATATGAAGCTTTCAGACTTTATGTCACTAAGGCATTGCAATGCAACACTTGTCCCCAATTAGAAAGGTCCTGATTTTAGAAGGGGATTGGTCACATAAATTGGATGCATTTCAAACAGTATCACAGTGCTTTCACATGGTTATACCCACACACTGTTGATCTGTTTTTATGATTTCATGGTAATATTTTTAATGTTTTATATTTTTTTCTTGTACTTTATTGTGCGAATGAAGGAGAACTTCACTGTTTCCCACTGCCATATGCATCCTCCAGTTAAAAATAAGCCAAAAGAATGAACAGCAAAGCATGCAAACAACCAGGGAAGCGCCACAGCATTTAACTCCATAGAGCTGAACARATCATGCAAATAAAATAGGTGTTTACAGGCCCTAATTGATTGAATGCATACAGGAAACATTAAAATAACATTAACTGCTGTGAAGGTAAAAACTTTCCATCTTTTATTGGGCATTTCCTTCTCTGCTCTACTTCACTGACAGCACACTACGGTAACAGCAGGCAAAGTGTGTTTGAGATGTATGTTTGAGAAAGCCTTTCAGWGTTTAAGATACCTCAGCTAAAGGCTGTATGAAGGGTTTGATGAAAAAAAGAAAAGTGTTTGAAAAAGGCTTCCTAAAATTTAAAATGTGTAAGTAATTAGTATTCACTTATTCTTTTACTACTTCAACACTATAACCTGCTCTGCACTGGGAGATTGATTTACCTTAGCTTTATCAGCTTTGCAGGCTTAAAACACAAAGTACAAAGTATGTAGGTGAAGTTACAGCCATGGAAAGATAACATTATATCCTTACAGATACTAAGGGAAGTGGAAAGTCGGCTTTTATCAGGACGCCTGAATCCACCCTTGGGTGTGTGCTGGTTTAATTACATTGGCCAGCATAAAAATAAATAAATAAAAGGCACTTTAAAACATTAACTAGCAAAAAGCACAGATCTTTTCTACGTATGCAGTTACTCTTATATAAGCCTAAACGCGGGGCTGGTGCTCTGCACTGATGCTCTCCCACCTGCCGGGCGGCTGGAGCATCCCCACGGGTGGGAGGTCGCCCACGCGCACGCAGGGCTGCAGGGACAGGCTGATCCATGGGCTCCCGGCCTTGCCCTCTCCACCAAACGGGTCCCTCCTCGGCGGCCTCGTGCCCCGGGGCGCTCCTCAGCCCTTGCAGCTCCCGCCGGGCACGCGGCTGCTTGGGCACTGGCCTGTTAGCACACGCAGGCCTACCCCTCCAGCCTCCTCCTTGCGCAGCGCTGGATTTTTACGCTCCCCGATGGTGCTTTGCCTTTAGCGAGGCTCCCTTCCTGCGCTACACACCGAGCCGGGGCTGTAGTCTGCTGGCAGGCGCTAAATTGAGGACAGAGAGGCTGGATTTCAAACGCTCGCTGATAAAGCCTGTGCCTCGCGGGCAGCCATACACTCTCCCCCATCAGAGCAGAGCGCAAACGAATACCTGCTGCTGCAGCCTCACGCTATCGTGCCCGGCAGACGATGCTCAATCCTCATTGCCTGTTGCCACCTAACCTCAAAAATACATTAACCGGTGCTGCCTCTGCAGTTATTTCCCATTTTTGCTGATAAAAACATGTCAGGATTGCATTCTCTGCTAATTTTGCTAAAATCTTCTTCTAGGAAATGATATAAAAATTCCCTTGTGCTATGCAGCAAACGAAACGCTACCTTAAGAGAGCTAAGGGAAAGCTAAAGGGCAGCTGAACAAGGCAGTAAAAGTGTTATGATGAACGGCTGCAGGGCCCCACYGTATACATTACTTTCTAGTTAAGATAAAGAGAAAAGGTAAAGCAAAAAGACTGATAACACAGATTCTGTTTGACACACATTTTCTACTAGACAGCGAATTACCGCGGCAGCATGCCTGGTGACAGATTTACATTCAAATACAAAACGGGCCCAATTTTAAAGATAGCAGCAGATCAACYCGATCATTTGCTGCAATTTCATTACACGTTCCTTGAATATCCTTGCAGACCAGACCCCATCATATATGTTTTGCAAGCAATATTTTAATGGGGTAAATTCTAGGAAGTTAATAAATCCAACCTTATTCACAGACATAATACATTAGCCACTATGTACAAAAACCCTTCCACTCATCTGGAGCAGGCACAAGGCCTTGGGATAAGATTTAAAGCAGACATCTCTATGAGCTTGCTCACATTCCCTGTCACAAGAGCCAGCAGCCCTCTTTAGTGTGTCCTCCTACTCCTCTGAAGCGAGGACCAGAAGAGCGGGTGGCTCCGCACGCTCGTGTGGGCTGAATGTCCAAAGGAAAAGATCCAGGCTGTGGTGCAAGGTCGCACCTTCTCTTGACGGCTCCTGTAAGGTGGGAAAGTGTCTGCCTTGTGGCCATGGAGGAGAATCCTTCGCACCAAAGACACTCCTTTAAGGTACATGGCTCATGTTGCTCTCTTTTTCTGCACTCCTCCAATCTAATTATTTTTCCCCACTCCAATACCTGCCATGTACTGGCAACAGCCTGTCAGAGCAAAGCAAGTCAGCCACAATTTTCTTCCAGTGCCGGCCTGGAAATCCTCTCAATTCAAGTTCAGGTCTGGTCACTCCCACATTTGCCACAGAAATGGAGCAAACAAAATAGCCTTAAGAATTATCCRCATTCCAACTTCTCCTTCCTGTTACAGCAATACTTGAGTACATCCAATGCAGATAAAGAAAACGCACACATAAATACAGCCAAGTCAATTTAACTGCCTTTTTTTCCCCCCCTTTGGAAAGCAAAAAGGAACTTCAAAACAGTCATATGTTTATAGGAGAAATGGGAAAGTATCTGCAGACAGTCTAATCAATTCTTCCCTTATGTGGATATAGCCTAGAGCGAAGCACATACTCCCAAACCTCCAGATCCCTAATACAATAAGGCATGTGAGCTGATAATGCACACAGAAAATTATCCCACTGCCAAATAAAATATATTTATATATCTTTTTACCTTTCTTAAAATAGATCCCRCAAATTATGCTTTTTAAGGATGGAATTAAATTAAAATCTTCMACAAAAAAATCAGTTTTATATTTATACAAATCTATTAATTCATTAATGCTCAACTGATAAGCTGCTGTTAATTTTAATGCTTTCTGTGTTTGCCTTTCATTTGAGGATCTGGAAGTGCTTGGAAAAATYTTAATTAGGTCTCCAAGCTGTGCGAGAAGCATATTCGCTTTGCACTGAGGGCAAGCCAAGGCGCCGGCAGCTCCTGTGATTTGCCCAGGGCCACCAAAAGCTGCTGGTCCTAAGGAGCACTTAGCAGACCTCCACAGAGGATGCTTCTGTCCCTCACATAAATATTCAGTCTCCTCTTCAATTTGCTGTCRCTTGGTGAAGACCAAGTTTTTCTAAATTTTGCAGGAAGATAACTTCCAGTTTGGGAAAGTCATGTGCATTTCTCCTCGTATCTGAGCTGGTCTGCACAGACACAACTGCTTATTAAAGCTCAAGCAAAACCTGCCTCATATAATTAAATGTTGTGCCTGGAAGGCTGGAATATCTTATAGCATCAAAGATTTAAAACCTCATTTTCATTCCTGATTACTTAAACCACTACTATAAAGCTACAATGGATAAAATCTCATCTGAAGCCGATTATATCTTTACTGATAGAATGGAAGAGTAGCAAACAATCAATTTACATTTTTTTTTTTCTGGGAATATTAACCTCTGCTGCAGCTTTCAGCCCTGTGCTGGAGCACTGAACCATTTCTGGTTGCCAATCTCTGCCTCAGCAAACCATAAACATTAAGAAGTGCTTTCATTTATTTAAAAATCAAGTAATACAATTTGGCAGGAATTACAATAGCTGAATTACAAAAGTGAAGTGAGGTAATGGGATGACAAACTCAGAAAATAGAAGCTCCATCCTGAGAAAGAAACAATGAAGCCAAATTATTTTAATCACTGCCTAAAATATTCATATTCATACCTGTATGTCAAGCAGGATATTTGATGCATACATGCTCTGTACCTCTAACTGGCATCAGATCCAGTGATGTAAAGCCAAAGTAGCCAAGGMCCTACTCATTCACCCAGCTGGGGAAAAGCTTCATTTTTGAATAGGCAAGAGAGCAGGAAGAAGCTGCTCCCCTTCCTTTCATGTTTAGTCACAGTTTATGCTACTTCTCATCATTCACTGAAACAAAAAAAACAGACCCTTCATTCAAATTAAAAAGCATTCTGCTGGTGCACATTATTCTTTAATTGGAAACTCTTATCTTTGGAGCTGTCGTTTGCCGTTCAAACAGTATTGGTGACATGCAGAGACTACAGAGTTGTCATAAACAAAATGGCATGCGGTTTTGAAGGGTAAACAAAGCAATAAAAGCTTTTATGGAAGAGCAGCCTTGCAAATCCTAGTTGAAAGCTGAAACTGGGCCTACCTGTTACTATATATATATAGTGTATATATATACACACTATATACTGTACTATATACTATATATATATACTATACACAGTATAGTATATAGTACAGTATATATATACACAGTATATATATATATAGTACAGTATATATATAGTACAGTATATATATAGTACAGTATATATATAGTACAGTATATATATAGTACAGTATATATATAGTACAGTATATATATACACACTATATACTGTACTATATACTATATATATATACTATACACAGTATAGTATATAGTACAGTATATAGTGTGTATATATATACTATATATATATAAAGTTATTATAAAGTGTATATATACTATATATATATACACACACATATAAACTTATTAACATTAAGTTTAGTCACTTGAATATAGACAGCCCACAGTAATGTGCAGCAGTTCCACAGGTCTATTACACAGGTCTGAAGTGGCCCCAGTGGCGAGTGCCACCACCACAGCCGGAGACCCAACATGGGAGCTCTCCTCRCAGAGCTCCACATTGATGAGACCTTTAGGGGCAAAACTGGAAAAGCAAAGAACTGGTCCTAAATTGCAACATATAAAAATGAGGTGATCTCAGTAATTTCACAAACCAATGGAAAAGGAAAAAAAAAAAAAGCAAAAAACAAACAAAAAAAACCTGTATTTGCCATCCCTCCTGCGACTACAGAATGCAAGGAAAAGGGTTGCTGCCTACCTGAAAAGTGACGTGCATCCCAAGAAGATATATTGCCTTAGACACAGAAATGTTTCAGTTTACTGCCCTGCTTATATACAGGCACACTTGGAAAAATCTCACTGATAATAAAATATAAGTCCCTTTAACTGCAAATGCCACTGCAAGTTGAAAAAAATCCAGCTTCAAATCCATGAGGAGAACAGGTCTCATGAGACTATATGGACTCAATCCCAAACAAATCAGTTAATACTTGGAAAACATACTGAACACACCAGTTTCCCAAACCCACTTGCATAACCAGCCAGAGCTACTTGTTTACAGTTATTCAGATCACAAGGAGCTGGAGATAAGCTGCATTAATTTTGTATGTTGCTTTTTAATTAAATCTTTCTGGCTACTCAAGACCCAATTTTCTCGGCATAATACGGATCTTTACTGGCTGTCTGCAAATAGAACATGGATTCATTTCCATATAAAGAGATCTAAATACACTACCCTCTTCTTAATGGAAAAGAAAATAAACCCCCACATTAACCAAGGACACATCTCATCTTCCAGAGACTTTACGCATATGTGCTGGTGAACTAATTAAGACAGCTTGCACTGCAACAAATCAGCTTCTCTGCACAACACATAATCAATAGACCAATATTAGATCAATAGACATCACTGACAGTTCTGACAAACTCTCCATAGCTAACAAAACACTAAACTGAATGAAGAGGAAGAACATCAGTCTGGAAAACTTTGACTTTTCTGCAAAGCAAATTTCTGTGAGGATACAAGTATCACAACAAGCAACAGTCTCTGCTGGGGTTTCCCTAAACTGTTCTACTTCTAGCAGAGGCACCCACAACATCCAGCCCAAACTCTTCAAACGCAAATCGCTTCATGTCATTATGGGACACTCATCTTCGGGGAAGGAYGCAGCATCTGGCTTCCAAGATGAGTAAGGAAAGGTAACAAGTCCATAGGACTGTTGGGATCCTCAGCCAGGCAGGAGGAGAGGCTCTCACTTCCCGCTCGCTATTAACTTGCATTCTGCTATAGGAAATGCCTCTTCCTACCTGCTCTAAAAAGCAGGCATTGACCTAAAAACAGGAGAACACCTGATGGGGCTTTGGGATGTGCAGGGGAACAAAGTGAGTGATTACAGAGTCCAGGGTAGCACAATTCCTATTGCTCCAACTGCTCATCCTGCTTCCATGCAGGGAGAGATTTGTCTGACAAGGAAGCAGCATTACAATAGAACAAAATAGAAGTCAGGGCCTGATATCCCTAGTGCAAGTATCAGYATGAGTCCTTTATCCCTTCCTTTCATCAAGATGGAAAATAATACCCCCMAAAAAACTTCTCCGTGCTTTATTTTCCCTGGAGAAGCTAACAACCCAAGCCACACATCCGTCGTTACCAACATGCTGGTGCAGTTTTCAGGAGAGTCCCTTTTCTGTCACTATCTACCCAAGTTATCCCATTAGCATTTCCCTATCCCCACGCTCCCTGATGTGCCACTTCTCCCTGCCTCTCACCCTTTCACTTCACACTCAACAGCAGCAATAGCAGTAGCCCTGACAGCGCTACTTCCAAAAGGCTACCAAGTAATTTAAGCCAACAGCCACTAARTTGGAATGAAGTTCTTGCATTTGAAACATTTCCTCTTTGAATTGCCTCCTCCTCACTTAATTGGAAACAAAGTAAGAGAAGATTATTAACAGGACTCCCMTAACATTTTCACTCAAAACTGGGATTTCATGGAAAACCATACATTCGAATGCATTAAGTTTTCCCTGATGTCCCCAATCATTGATGATCCAGTTTCTCATCTGTCCTCAGAGTATTGATGGAATTACCAAGCTTTTTTTCTAAACAGGAAATCTGTGACCATCTGTATTCCCACGTGTTTCTGGAAGAGGATGCTCCATCTTCTGCATTTTTCTGGTTGGCACCTGACACACTCCACACAGCCATATGAAAGCTGTTTTTCAAGTCTCTCCACAACTGTTTCTGAGCTCACTTCACAGGTAGGCTCTACTAAAAGTTACTTCAGCTTATATGCTATTTTCGCTCCTATAAATTACAATAAAATACTCCATAAACAAATTACAGGAAATACTGACTTCACAATAGCAGCCTTCAGGCTATTTTCCAACCACCACCCAAGTCAAATGCTGAAGAAAACGACTCAAATTTGTTTTATTTCCAAATAGGCTTATCCACAGATGAGCCTATTTACTTTTCTCACACAGTGCAATTCTCAAGAATGATGTTGCTTTAATTTTTTAGCTGCATTAAACTTAAAACTGGCRGCCAACTCACCTAACTTGGAAGAGCTTTCCACTGAGGTATGCTTTAAAGTTAGCACAGCCTATCCCAGACATAGACTTTCTAGAAAGGTTTGCAAGACGAGCACCATGCCAAACAAGGATTTCCTCRGAGTTTACTGCACTGTACTTTGTTAATCAAACTCTTTTTTCTTCCCTAAGGTCTTTCGACAGAAAGTAGACTACTYCTATGACTGCAACTTATAGTCCTTGGCTCAAAGGCATACACAAAGAAATTCAGCAAGAGCAGCAAATCAAACAACCATCCAGATTCAAGACAACGTGCTCATCACCCTCATAGGAAATGCAGGCCTATATTCCCTTTTGGAGACTTATGACAGGAACAATATCATTTTTTTTTCCCCTAAAGTTCAGCTCGTAAACCAAAACCAAAAGGAGATATAGAAGCTACCTTTGCAGTGTCACTATCAACCAAATTCAAACTACTTGAAACAAAATGGATTAGAAAATGGCCCTAGAAAAAAAAGGAGGTGAGAGTTTTAAATCCCGATTCAACAATGCCTCGCTACTCATCCTTGAAGACACTTAGCCTTCGTGTTTGCCATCTGTTAAACAGGGGATAACACCATCTCATGAGACTGTTGTGAGGTTTAATTAATTACTGCTTGCAAAGGACAGACTTCCTCAGCTGGAAGGCACTATTTTAAGTATTAGTACCATCCATAATGTAGATCAGTATTACTCATGGCCTWTAACAGTCAATCCCAGCAAATAAAGCCAGAACATTACATATGTAAATCCCGCTGTGTCACTGCATAAAAGTTCACAAAAGACTGTACAGATCATTTAAATTAAACCTCAGGTTCTCTAACAAACGAACCTATTTGACTTTCCCTTTAGAGGTAAACTTCCATTATTCAAACGCTGCAATAAATCTAACAGGATCTGACAATTCTTGCATTAACCACAGGACAAATCTAAGAGCTTCCAACACTCCTGCCAAAGTCCTTGCCTAAAACAAAAGAGAATTAGTGAATATCTAAAGAGGACTTAAACTGTTTTAGCCTCTTGGAAAGAGGACTAACACCTTGTGTAAAAGGAAAGCCAGCTCACTGGATAYGGCAGAGGGTACTTCACAAGCTCCTTTCTTTTTTGGGCTGGCTCCCTGCCCTCCCATCCAGCTAAGAGCTTTTGGTAGCACATAGAAGGGAAGGAAGTGGGGTGGGACCCCTGGTTAACCTTTGAGAGTATGTTCTTGCACAAAAACCAGCCCCAGGTCACCAGGATTTCACAAAACAAGGGCTTTATACTAASTTGCTGCAAGTACATCATCTGACAGTGTCTCTGAGATGCTCCCTCCAAGCTAAAGTCAAAAAAGATATTCCAATATCAAGGAAAACCCTGTCATAAACGACCTGGGACTGCAGCAAGAGCAGTGTCCCCATCGGTCAGCATGATAACCAGGGCTCCACTCCTCCTCTGCAGTGCCCATGCCTGCAGCTCCTCAGCTCTCACACATCTCGAGCATCTTTGCTTGGCTTCCCCACAGCTCAAAATGCATCTTCAGTAGAAGGAACCCTGCTCAAAGGCAAGAGAGTGCATTTCTCAYGCTGCTCAGGTACTGCTCTGCTTATTTACATAGGCAAGCATGATAAAGCACAGATTAAGAAAATTAATATTCCCTCCATCTGCACTGCAGCTAAAATTCTCAGTGCAGATGCTCTACTTAATAAACCTCCCAGTTCTGACAGCGTCTCTCAACTTTCAGTAAACCAAATGAGCATGTTTTACTTGAACAAAATGCCATCTTATTATTAAATTTTGCATTTCAGGGCAAAGTGAAGCATTTTCAGCCCAACTTTTTATCGTAAGAATACTCTGCCTTAGGCCCAAAAATACAACAAAAAAGTTAGCTATGATGAGCAACACATCATTCCTTTCTACGTGCATCTTTCATAACTACGTCTTTTAACAGTCTACTAAAAAATTGGAATTGGAAGAATCAGCTCACTGGTGACAAGGCAGAACTATTCCTWGTGGAAATGACATCAGCAAGCTCTTCAGAATTTAACCATTTGCTTTTGCTAAAAAAAGAAAGCTATTGGATGCTGTAACTGTAACAATAGTCACTTCAAATACATCTAAATGCAACCCCTATCAATCTGCAAACAGCTGCTTTTCTTCTCCATATCTCAGGGACAGGAGAATGAAAGACCAGGTAGCTGTAAAAAATGGCTTTTATCAAACCAAGAAGAAACATCCCAATGCACAGGGATTCTTACTGCTCTGCAYTGGCCTTGCATAGAAATGTAATGGCCAATACCTACTGAGACTAAGCTCCTTGCTGAGAAGTAGAACTGCTGAACTGTTTGCAGAAGTGGGAAAAAAGATCCCATCTT
The DNA here is from genome assembly GCF_003342845.1 of Nothoprocta perdicaria. NCBI lineage: Eukaryota > Metazoa > Chordata > Aves > Tinamiformes > Tinamidae > Nothoprocta > Nothoprocta perdicaria. The sequence goes on along the minus strand of NW_020456232.1, from coordinate 1,452,589 downwards.
TGCAGGAGTCTATAGAAGGGGGCAGGACAGGACACATGTATCTTATTCTCATAGTAACCAAAAGGCTGAATGAAAGACAGCTGATTACCTCTATTTGGAGTTCATTTCCTTCATTTATATTGCAATGCTGAATAACCAAGACATCTGAGATGATACTCTGAGACTCATAAAACTCATAAACTCATAAACTCATAAAAGATAAAAATAAAACTCATAAAAGATAAAAATAAAAGATAAAGCGGGTTGTCATTGTTCATCACCTGAAATGGGAAGTTGCATTTTGCAGAGATGGGCAAATAAATGGTTGGCTGGGCTCAGATGGTAGTGGCTAATGGGTGGCACTATACCTGGATACCACTGACAAGCAGGCACCACAAGCTTGTTACAAACCCTGAGATCTGTCCTATTTAACACTTTCATCAGTGACCTTGAGGAGGCCACAGAGTAGCACTCTCATTACTTCCACAGAAGACACCAAAGCGGGAGAAGCAGCTCTTACACTTAACAAGTAGAACTGTCATTCAGGAAAACCAAACCAGTCTGGAAGAACAGGTTGACAGAACATCCCGAAATTTGGCTACGACAAATGGCAAGTTCTGCATCTGGGAAGGCAGAGCACTCTACAACGTGGCAAACTGGAGAACTGGCTTGCTAGCAAGTCTATCTGAAGAAAAGACCTTGGGGACTGGCAGTGGACAGCAAGCTAAGCACAGTCCAGCTGCAGGCACTGGCAGGACAGTCATCAGCATCCCTCTAGTCAGCATTCACTGGCTCACATACTGGAATACCACATCCAGGTTATGGGCCCTTAAAGCAAGAAAGACCTTGACAACATGCAGTGAGTCCAGTGGAGGCCACCATGATGGTCAGGGGCACCAGTACTTGTCCTGTGAAGAGAGGCTGCAGACCTGGGGCTTGTGTGCCCTGGAGGAGGGACAGATTTGGGGGCACCCACCATCTGCTTCTTAGGGGGATTACTGAGAAGCCACACTCCTCACAGTGGTGCATGGCAAGAGRAGAACACACAACAGACACAAACTGTAAAAAAATGGCTCAGAGTGGATACAAGGAAGGAAAAAAAAAAAGAAAACCCTTCATCTCTACGTTATGAGGACACTCAAACTTTGGAGACTCTTTGGCCATACATTTCCTCTCACTGGAGGGTTTCAAGATGCAACAGGACAGAGCCCTGAGCAATCTTGTGAGGTCTCAGAGCTGATGCTGTCATGAGCAAGATGCTGGACTATAGACCTCCMATGGGCCCTTCCAGCTGGAGAAAGTTTTTGAAAGAACATCACCAAAAAGCAGAATTAACAAGAGTAGGGGAGAAAACTTTATTTTTTGCTGACAGTTGCACAGCGGCATCCTGAATAGCAGGGCTAAAGCAGTACAGTCAAAAAAAGCAGGAGATGCAGAACATGGGACAGAGAAGGTTTCTTTCTATGGCAGAGAAGTATGCACAAGACAACATTTGTGTTGTCTTACATTTATGTAAGTTGTATATAATAAGAAGATAATTCTTTTTTGAAGATGCAAAAGTTAATATCTGCAAAGGTCAACAAGCGATGCGTGCTTACAAGCTAGATAAAGGCCAAAGAGATGACTGTGCCTTTGCTACAGTCAACTGCTATTCCGTAACCTTTAGAATGACTTTATGTTCAACAGTTGAGTAATCACCACCTCTCTCATTAAAAAAAAATTAACAAGGGTGATAAAATTTTTCATTTATTATGAAGAGATCTTTATCTGGCTTTATTATTACAAAAAAATTACGGCAGGCAAAAATATTGAATGTATTTTCAAAATATATTTTAGACTATCAGGACAAAGACTAAATAGAGTTTTTGCATATCCTACCATTAAAACATCAAAGTGTGTTATTACGGACCACCAGACAGATCAGCTTTTAGCAAAGGATTTATTTGCTTGCTCGGAGTGTCTTGTGGTTACTCTAAACAGTGTCTTTTTTGATTGTTCTAAAATTAAAAGGAAATACCTACCACTTCCTTTCATTAACTATACAAACCATGAAGTGTTAATTTATRTGAAGTCAGCATTGAACAAATTCAGTAACAGATTATTTACTGCATCATTTCAAACCTAGTATTTTTTTTAGCACATCACAATTGCAAAAGCAACTATTCATGAACTAAAATAACAACAGCTCAAGAAAATGGTGACTGTATATAAATATCTGACAGCAGTACTTGTGATAACTTCAACAACGAATGACTACAAATGACTAACTGCAGGGCTCGCTCCACAGAGAAAACAAGAGGTTGGAACATGACTAACACAGCTCATTTTTTCCCCCTCAAATCTCTTACAGGCCTAAGAGGGAAGCGTCCAAGCTAAGTAATGTGTCTCTCTCATCTATGTGAAATGTGAGGCACCTCCAGAGGACAAGTCATCTCCTCCTAGAGAATCCATCTATAACAAAACAGACGAATCRTTTCCCTAAAGGTGCCTTCTTCTCTACTTTGACTTCAGAAGGACCCAAAGCAATAGCTTAAGTAGATGCTCGGATTTAGGCAGCCAAATCTCACGATGATAAATCCATTCTCTACAGCTAAATTATGTATCTAATAATACTAAACTTACAGTTCTCTCTCTATGCAAAATTTGTCATTTATATGCCCTTTTTCTGTACTGTACCTTAATACTTCTTTTCCATTTAAATTAGCCATCTCCAAGAATCTCCATTTTATACCTTCTCTTGCAAACAGTTCCTCTCCTTTTCTTCTCTCACCCCTCCTGTCTCTTTAGGGTTGTTTTTGCTCTTAAATTACGGAAATGTCTGTTTAGATTAGGCTGTTTTAACTGAAAGAAATTAAAACACTCAAAAACAYCCACTTCATTTTTAGTTTACTTTATGCAGTGAAATAGCTACCTCTGCACCACTATCTTACCCCCATATTACGTGGCTTTACTTAATTTCAGGTCAATAAAACCTAATAGGTTAGGTTTATTCCATCAAATTAATTGGTCAATAAAATTATTCTATCAAAAAGGTTCCTAAATCCCCAAGTGCAGTAAAATCTAAAATAGCTAGAAATATGCTGCAAAATGTGAGCAGTGCAGCACTATGTTCTCGAGAGCATTTACTCTCTCACAGCAAGTGCATCTTAGGCTCTGAAATGCATGGAATCAATCACAGCTCTTTTCTAAGGACTCGGTACAAAAACATGGAAGGAGAAGATGCAGTCGACTCAGAAGAGCTCCGGAACAGGATGTTTTTAAGCACTTACGGCTGTTACACCAAGGACTTGGTGTGTTATTCTTCAGTTTGACCAAAAGTACTTAGAGATGAAGAGGCAATCTCTAAAGCCAGTGGAAAGGAAAAACTGCAAACAGYGTAAGGCCTCACAGCAGCTTCAGAGACACCGTGGGGTTAAGTTTTCCACAGGAATTAACTCATGGGAAACATTTTATAAGTGCTCAGGACACTGGCAACCGCTGCTGTCCAGTATCAGAGTGCAAGGAGCTAGACAGGAGAGAAGGGAAAGAACAGACAGATGTGTGATGAAAAATGATTTCTTTTTCTTTTTGAAGATACCATCATCTGAAAGTCTGGGCTAGAAAATTTACTTCACAGAACGAAAGAAAAAAATGAAACATTTAAGAGTGCASAAACAGAACTCAGCAGAAGGGGCCAATATTTTGGGGGATTGGGGAGGAATGATCAGCTGTATCAGAAAGCCCCTTTCCCAAAAGGGACAAACAAGAACAACAAAAAAACTTCACGTAGGGAATAAAATGAGAAAACTGTTTTCTCTGTATTTGGGGGAAGCTAAGAGAAAGTACCGATTCAAACAAATCGTCTAAAACAGCATATCTGAATCACCAATTCAGTGATTTTTGGCTATATTTTGCATTTTTTCCTACTTTTTTTTTAAACATGGTTGATGGTTGTTGATTGTGCAATCCGTCATTACTCTCTGGAGGATACACTGTATCTACCATCATTTAAATAATATAAAAACAATATAAACGTATATATATAACAGATATATATAGCAGATATAAAACAAATGTGTGTACTCAAAAAAAAATTAAAAAGTAAAAAATATATATATATATCCCACAAAAAAAAACCCACAAATCTGGGATTGAATTTACTTACTATTAGTATGAAATTGTATTTGCATGGGTGATAGACAAATTCAAAAGAACTAAGAAAAGCAGCTTTGAGTCGCCTACTTTTATGAAAGCATTTTGTGAATTAAATTTACTAGAAAATATACATTTTGCATTTAGTTATTGAATAAAAAGGAAATTCGACAAATATTTTAAACCACGTTCTCTAAAATTTTAGACATGTGGCGCTCTCCCTCTCAGCACCTCACTTTTGCTCACAGCAAAGCCAGGTAAAACAAGAAGCTTTTTCAGTTTGCAATCCATTTATCAGCAGCGACTGAGCTAATCACTGAAATTAAATAATCGAATGATTTGAAACCTCAAAAATGCTCCCTGGGCCTCTGTGTAAGAGAAGTTTCTTTGCCAGAARTTGCATGAGATTCTCAGTGAAGACTGAGGGGGGTCTCTAGAGGATTATTACAGTTCAGGAGAAAGTTGACATTTACAGTTTCCAGCAAACATGCAGTTTCTCTGTACTTCTTATGTGATTTAAATTACGTTACCAGCTATTCCTGGTTTCYATCTGAATAAACCAGGATTATTTTTAAAAGACAAAAGGGGACTCGTGTTTTAGAAGTCACCTGCAAGTTTAAAAAAAGAAAAAAAGACAACCAACCAACCAAACACACTCCACTCCAGAAAGTGAAGCGGGATTACGTGGGTTGGAAATGCCACCACTTGAGGTGACATTTCAAAGAACACAAGAACAGCAGCAGGAGCCACACAGGAAAARCACAGCATACAAAGCTACAAGATGTGCACGACAGAGGCCTTTGCTGAACCCCCAAATAGGGAGATCTCTGAAAGGCATCAGTCTCTCCGAGGCAGGAGAACAGTCCAAAATTGCCACATAGCCCCCTTCTCTCAAAGGCTCTTCGATCACTAAGAGAAGACTTCTGTTCTTTCCTCAGCACAGGCCCCTTAACAAAGCCAGCAGAGGCCAYAAAATGAGACCGATAGCAGGCTTTTTTATGACTCTGATTAAGCAAAAGCAAACACATAGAAATAAGTTCCTGCCAGTGATTATTTACAGTGACATTAATGAAAGCAGTCCCACAAATAATGTTGAATGATATTCAACAAATCAAATTCTCTGCCTCTAAAATCATCAATTGAGGAAAACCCATTAAAAGGTCTATTCTAAAACCTCTCAGTAACATATCTTTTGCTGTGCGTAAGAGCAGCTCATACATATTTACACCATAATGATTACTCATTCTGAATATTTGTCTACTTTAAAATAAGGTCTCAGAAAGAACAACGCTGCTCCCAAATGAGCTGAAAACAAAACGTTTGTCAACTTCAATTTAAGTAACTCTAGCAAGAGCAGAGAGATTTACTGAGACAGATGTTTCTGGACTGTTTTCCTATAATCTACAAGTGAATTACAGTGTGAATATAGCTCGGCATGTGAACAATATGTCCTAATAAAGTCTCATAAAGTACTGGTATTGCAACAAAATCAGGGTTTACAAGCAAAGTATACGTTGCATATATCTGTCATAAAACCTGACATCTGTTTTCTCTTAAACTCTAACCTGACAGAGACACTGAATGTGTGCATTAAAGAACCAAAAAAGATAATCATTTATCAGCATGTTATCAAAAAGAAAAGTAATTTTTCCCAAGGAAAGATATCTCTGCTGGTTTTACCCATGAGAAACCTAATACAGGAAGCACTTGCACAAAAGTTACAATTGTGAATAAAGCCAAAGAATACATAATGTACTTGATCCAGTTTTAAGCAAGTAGGAAACACATCTCAGTGATGTATGAAAGAATATAAAAATGGAAAATGAAAATATATCTGTTTACAAATACTAATTTTCTCTCTCTTTTTTTTAATTGAGAATTATTTAGCTGCACAGTATGCAGCAGCATCCAAATAATGCAGAAGAGCTACTATTCATCCTTATGAAACACAGCACATGAACACTGGCCAACTTCCATGCTCTCCCACTTTCCAAATCTTAACTACGGATGTGGGAAAAAAAAGGGCAAAGTTTCTTAAAATAAAAATAGTAATAAAACTAATGTAAAAATTTATTTTAGAGCAAAAAAGTAAATAGTTACAGTTCACTAAATACCCTTTCAGGCCTGAACTACAGTTCAACTGAACTGTGAATAAACAAAACATATAATTCCTTAYGACTGCATGACTGCAGTGTTCAGCATAAGCTACTTCGTAGCAGCTAAGACCTCACATGCTTTTCCTGTGCTGGAATATCCTCCTCCCTTCCGTATCTACTTTTTCTTCTTGATGAGGTTTACAAAACAGCAAAAATAAAGAAGTCATTAGGGCAAATAAAAGGATATCTGAGTTTGCTTTAACAGAGCCAGCTAGCCGCTGTAGCAGCAGCAGCTTCTTAAAGCCCATGGCCTTCAGTGCAGATCCCAGCCTAAGTCAGATCCCAAGGAATCCAGTTATCGGAGGTCATCGGCAGCCTCCACCAGCAACCTCGAGCAGCCATYGCTGAGCACGTTCCACTACCTCAGTCTGTTCCTGTTCTTCGATCCGAGCAAGAACAGAGTCCTCATGCATCCGCCTGGGAGGCCATCCCACCACTTAATGACAAGACAGGTACATCTTTGGGCGTTTAGTTTGGAAACAAACGGAGAAGAGGTTCAATAGATCCTATTTTGTTTCCTGTTTCTCTTCTCTTTGTACCCAAAATTAGGATTCTGGAATGGTAACTCCATATATGCATCCATACAGCTACTATACAAGCAAATATTCAGATATACTGTTTATACATATTTATATGATGTTGTGATGACAGATGGTTATAGATAGACATAAAACTGGTTATACTTTTCCTTCTCCCTCCTGGAATTACGCACTTGAGATGAAGGTGGACAACACTATTACTTATACAACATGGACACGGGAGTCCATGTGCTTATATAACAGGGACAGTAGGGGCAGAAAAATATGATTTTTAAGTCTGAAGACACTTCTTTTGGTTTCAACTCTAAATAATTTTTAAGAGCTACAATAACACAAAGGATAAAAAGGTTTTCTTTATTATTTTTAAGCATTATGGATAAACATGCCGTGAGAAAGTTGGCATTTTTTAATTATATGCATTAAGCTGTCTGCTGAGTGTAAGTCCAGGAGATGCCTTTACTTAAAAACAGATACTGAGAATTTAAGATTTCCCTCTCTTTGACCCGTTTTTACTGTGCTCACTTCAGTACTTATCTGAAGCACATGCATATATACACACTTACAGACTTCATTTTTCTTAAGTCATGAGCAGGAAAGGATTTTTGCACACTACCTTGGTGACTGCAGCATCCACTAATCATGTAGGAAGCAGCAAGGAAGCACCATCCCAACCATGGCCCCATTAATGAGAGTAAAGAGACCACGAATGAGACCACAAAGCCAAACAAACCCAAAATGAGAGCACAGAATGTTATATGATACATATTTTAAGAATGTAATTAACTAAGAAAATATTTTGATTTATCATTTGAACTTTTTTTTTTTTTTTAAATAAAGGCAATTCTGTTTTTCTCAAGGGGTTTGGTTTTATTTCTATGGCCAGCTTCATCTTCCTTGTCTCCACATGGTGCCTGCCATTTTACTCCTTCACAAAATAAGAAGAGGGCTACATAGCAGCTACACAGAGAAAGCTGTGGAAAATATTCCACCGTTCCTGAGGTGGACACCATGCTCCTGAGGTCACTCTGCAAACTTGCCTCCAGGTGCATCATATAGTCAGACGACTGTCAGCCTGCAGCTCTTCCTTTATGCATCACCATTTCAATAGACTTTGACTCTTTTTGACCCAAAGTCAAAGTATTCACACCCATCTTTTCCTTTGAAAATAACGCCTGGATAAATTACTTCAAAATATGTTCAAATTAACTAGCCTGTAAATCCTACAGTACATTAACCCCCTGTGACAATTGGGACTAGCAGCTCCCCAGTCTTCTTGCTATTCAGACATACAGCTTGCATTTTGGATCCATGACCTGCTTCTTTTGCTGTCCCTATGAACTGACCAAGCGAAGTTCCAGAAGATAATTCTGGTTTTCCTCTTAGGAGTCACAAGTTGCATTACAAACACAAGTAYACACAATCTAAGCACAAATAAATAATGAAACAAACAGAATTTCAGTTCATTTTCATGACAGGAAAGACTTGCCTTCATAACCAGATACACTATATAACTCAGCCTAAATTCTTGGGGGAAGGACGTGTTTTTCTTGTCTGTGTTCCCAGAGCATAACAGGGCTCCTAAATCATGAACGAGACTCCTAGTGCCACCTTGAAATATACAAATTTTCCACTTTTATGATATTGTTAAAACAAACAGAATTCAAAGAGATAGTTTCAGTTTCACAAGCAGAGAGACCACTTTACAGAATATTATCAGCTGGAAATAACCGAACCCATGTCCGAGTAGAGCCAAAAGTAACAAAACTGCTGAAAACCCATTAGATTTAAGACTATTAGGTTTATTTTGAAACTACAGCAGCCATATTCTGCCAGTGAAAAAGGTCTGTGCCAGGGACTGAGACAAGATCCTCTGAGGATGCCAGCGCTCYGTACCACGAAACCAGCTCCACGTCAGCATCGCACTAAACTCCGCAGACCTCTCTAAAGCGACGCAGGCTCCCTCTCCTGACCCAACTGCTTCGATAGTTTTCACATCTTCGCAGTGGAGTTAGCACCGTATCTTCAACTGCCATCACAAAATAACTGGAGTATTAGTGCTTTTAAAAAAATAATCAAGTTGAAAGTCTCTCCTTTCATTATATTTCCTCATCAGCATAACGCAAAAGCGAATAGTTTGCTTCAAAAAGGTCAACCTGATAGTTTGGAAGGCAGAAGAGGAGAGAATCTTTCACATACTTTTTTTTASAAAACCTTTACATTTACTTTTTCATCCCTAAAAATACTGAATTTCTAACAGTTGATTTAAGTTGTTTTTTCCCTAAGCACTTCCCAAGGAGCATTTACAAGGACAGCTTGCTCCAGTTCCTCTTTGCAATGGATGGCACAGTGAAGCCTGGCAGCACCCCGTTCTTGGAGCTTGTGCACCCCTCTCTCTAAGCCATGCCCTTGGCAGAGCTGCGTGGCTCCTTCGCCTCCACACCACAACTCGGCCAAGCCATTTCCTCTCCTCCCTTCTTGGTCCACAGGCTTCCTCGCTTCACGTTGTTGCTGGCCCTGGTTGCCGTTTTCCTGGCCCTAGGGCACTAACTTGCCTGCGTGCAGAAGGGAGCCCGGCTGCCTTGGATGCCTGCAGGCTGACAGGAAAGGCAGACAGAGGAGCTTTTGGATATTCATGTGTGAGGTCTGCTGTCACAGAAGTACCTGGGAGGCTCCGCTTTCCATTTTGCYTATAGCAAATAGGGTATTTGCTATGTCACTGCCCACAGAAATTCAAATCTCCTCATCTTTGCTAGCAAAATAAAACTGCAGGGGCATGAAAGGGAAAGAAAATTAATTCCAAAGGAACAAGMCTTTTCTATATCATAATACCAATGCTTTTCACCTGGACAGAGGAGAAGGAAGCTCAAAGCCAGCAACACACAGAAAAACTGAGCAGCTGAAACKCTGTTCAAGCAAATGAGGCCCCTTCTGCCCTGTGGTGACTGCAGACGGGCTGCTCCCGAGGTGGGGATCCTGCCTCTCCCGCAGGCAAGGCCAGCGCAGGAGCAGGAGGATCAAATGCTACTTTCACTCTGTATCATGTCACTGTAATAACAGCGTAATACACTGCAAAAATCTGGGGATTTCATCTCATAAATACAATCTAAGCTCCAATCACCTTATTTACATAATTCTTTAATAAAATTAATATAAAAATCCTTTCAAGTGGAAGTCAATACCTTAGTCATGTATATATTCACTAAGGCAGGCAAGATTAGTTTCACCCTCCCCTACTCTGTGCTAAAATTGTCACAGATAATGGAACATAAACAATCACAATAATAAAAAAAACCTCCATTTTTTTTCATTAAAATTGCCTCAAATATCTTATATAATTATTCTAAGCCATTCACAGCCCTTCTCAACACCAGGTTTCAGCATCTCACAGGTCTAATTCTACAGCAAATCAAATGCAAACTCACTTTTTCCCCGAAGACACCTCGCTCAAGGGGGGATTTTATTCTGTAGTCTGTAAGTGCCCTAGAAGCAATATGTATATGTTAATGGAACAGTATATAAAGTCACCTCAAAGGCAACTGGTTTAAAATTGTAATCCCATCCCCTACAGATGGGACATGGGGTGATAAGTTAATTTAAAATTAGATTCCTGGATATAGTGCACACCTGATAATTGAGGGAAGCAGGAGGAGGAGGAGGTTATTGCTCTATATTCGAAAAGGTGAATCCCTCCTTCAGTAGAGGAGGAGAGGAAGGAAATTTAGAAGTCCACGGCCACGGAGTCTGGCTGTTTGATCACAGGGATTTCTGAGCAGCTGCTGGGGATGGTCAGGCCTTTTCACTAGCGCACAGTCCACCCAAGCATCGAACGGTGCCAGAGCAGTCTCTGGGGAGCAGAGAAGGACCTGAAGCAGCAGAACAGTCTCTACCAGCACAGTCTCAGCCACAGTTCCCTCCTGCAGCGCGCACACAAACCCCACGCATTTCACACCAGCAGCACCCGCTAGAGCAGCTGGGAGGACATGAAGCTTTCTGTCGAGTTGTGCCCTCTGCATATTGATCACAGGCACTGGGAAGATCCCACAGAGAGAAAGACGTGGGGAAGGACAGGGACCTGCCCAGCCTTTCCCCAGGGAACCCAAGGGATACCAGTTTTGCCATTCCCATATCCGCAAGGCCAGGGGCTTGGTGGTGCAAGCGAGTTGGAGGTATTCCTACCCGCAGCAGTTACCGTTTCTGCAATGCCAGTCATGTGCGCGACAAAACATAACAGCAGGAGAAGCACAAAATGTTTAGCTTTAAATTGTCAGCTTTGCACCAGCTATGTATTTCTGCTCATGGAAGCAACAGACAGAATAAAGAAAATGAGCAGGGAACACAGTTACAGTAGCTTCCTATTTTAATAACCGCYCTAATTGCTGACATTCAATTATTCATACACAGTTCCACACTTCTACCGTGCCAGAAGCACTGTTGGGGCTTTGAAGTTGCAATTGCCACGCTGCACTTAAAAGTATTTTGTTTGTCTTAAACATTACTTAGGCAAATACTTGTGTRTGAATTATCTAGAAAGATACAAGGCAGTGTAAGTGCTGGGCACATGAAGAAATAAGCCTATCTGTCCAGGTGRGAGTGTGTGCAAACACACACTGCTTCTAGCTCACGGAGCTCCAGCAGTTTAAGAGCTCCAAGAACATTTTCCTGGCTGATATCAGCACTGCAGTGGCAGGTAAGGACATACCCACCTGCTTAAACAGTTGCCAAGGAGGGAAACAYACATCTTTAGAGGCGCTTCCTGACCAGGAGAAAGCAGCGGCTCTTATTGAAAAATACAAGTCAGTCCCTATTTACTGATAAAAATGGAATTTTAAAGAGATGCCTAYGTTGACCTTACCTTCCACTGATTGAGATTTCGCCATATGGCAAATAGGAAACAGCTTACAGGACACAAAGCTGATTCACTTTTCTTTCTAATCTCAGTTTATACAGCAAACATTCTGGAGAGTCTCCAAGACATTTTCCTTCCTTTTGTCTTCTCCTACATTATGAGAGGGCAATTTAAGTGATGCCAAATTAAGCTTCTTCAGATCCTTACTGTGAAACTCCTGCAGTACTAGGGAGACATTCACAGTCATTTACCCAAACTGCTTTTATGACAGCAATTCACTGACTGCAGTTCTTTCTGCTAGCAAAGCTCACAGAACGCTTTTCTTGCACATTAGCTAATGATTATTTGGAACAACTTATCAGCTTTTTCTCCTTAATTACTACATAGGTCTCAGCAGCTCTGTGTCCAAAAAGCCTCTGCGATGAGAATGGGTGCATCTCGGGCAACAAACTCCTAGCCTGCACTACTGCTATGGAAGCAAGGAAATTGCTCTACCTGGTATTTGAATCTGTCAGCAAAGAGATAGGATGCAAACGCCCTAGTCAGAGCGCCACAAACGCCCCAGAGTCCTCATGCACACAGGCACCACTGTGATGCTGCAGCTTTGAGAAAAGAGATCGTCTATCATGGGCTCGTGGGCTCCTCGCAAGACCTGCACCTATTGCTCCCATCAGCAAGCGCGACCGAGTGCCCTTTTCCATCCTTTGACCTGCCTTAATTACACACATGCGGTTTTGCCTGGAGCCAGAACCAAACTATAAAAGGTYCTTTTTTATTTTTTTTCTCTTCTTAGAAATAAATAAATAAAAATTAAAAGCAGCATTCAGCTGGCAAAATGGGCAAAAAATCTTGTTTTGTTGCTACTCTAGTGAGGGTGGTACAAACTTTGTATCTTCAGAAACAAACAAACAAAAACAACAAAATTCAAACACATGATTCTTAGGACTTCTCTTTCACCATCCTTTAATTGAGCTTTGGTTGCCACTGCGGTTCAACACATCTACCCCAGCAATTCCAACAAACGTCTACATATGTGCAGCTCTATCCCATTACTCTTAGTAGTTCTCTAGCAATGCTGAATTCACTGAAACCCTGGAAGTTTTTAACATAATTCTGCAGAATGTAAATTCATATACTTGACATAGGCCTCGGAAAACAAACATGCTGAGAAAGGGCTGGACAGCAATTTACACAGTAGCCGAGGATTGCATGGAGTCAGTGAAAGAGAGAGAGAGAGAAAAAAAATCCATTCACAATGAAAAGTACATTAACCATGAAAGGGTCAGGGACTGGTTTCATTAGCAGTGGCCTAATGGTAACCTAGAATTAGCCAGCACTGTATTAGTTTTAACTTATACAGCCAAAGCACTTTAAAGCAGGCAGAGCCAGTGAAATCTAGCATCCCAAATGAGAAGAGCAGTTCCCATTCTCATTAAAAGGATCAGAATTTTCGGCCATGGCCTCAGCAGCAAATAAATAACAGTATTTGTTTTTTCACTCAGTTAGTAGAACAGGGAAAGAAGAGGCCACATCATCCACTTAGCTCAGCTCCATGTAAAAAACCCTAGCAATATTCAACTTTTGCATTAAGACTCACCACAAAAGCCACAAGGAAGTAATTTCCTTTAGTCCTTCTGTACATACACGGAAAGCCAGCAAAACTTCATTCTTCACAAGTCTCAGACTAATCAAAGAACATGACACACCTTCTGCCTTAATATTTAGTACTTTGTGCAGTTGGACATCTTTTTATAAAAGGCCTACCTTTAGGTAGAACATCTAAACACACAGTGAAAAATAGTCCCTGTTTCAGTATTCCCTAATTCATTTTATTGAAGCAAAGAAAATAAAATCAATACCGAAGGATTAGGATCATGTTCTTGAGACCCTTTGCTCTACTTCTGATAATTAATCTAGAAAAAATATACGTATACATATATTTGGTTCCTCCCTTAAAAGTCCATTCTTATGAGTGGAAAAAGCCCTGTGTAGCACACCGCTAGATAAGGCTCCTTCTTCCTTCCATTTCAAGCTAGAGGAGACTCAAGTGATACGAAATGTGCTATCATCTGCAAACTGTCCTGGCTTGCAAGTTGTCCAGGGATTAGAACTATTGAGGACTATTCCAGACCTCCCCTTAATTCTGATTCCACTCTACTATACTCATTGGATTTTTTTCCCCTTAACTCTGAGAAGGATCTGATAGCTAAATTTACAGAACTGGCAATACTCTGAAAATACAGAGCCTCAGAGAGAGAAGACATCTCATGAAAAGTAAACCTTATGGGATTATCAATTAAGATATTTTAGCTTCCAAACTTAAAATAAATGGAAAATATGTCATATGAACCTCTGTAGATATTCAATCATTTTATTTTTATTATATTGAGACCCATAATTGTACCTGGAAGGAAGGAAAAACTGGATCACTTTGTCCCCACTGGTCTAAAAGCACAAGTACCATCAAGAGACATATCTCACTCACTGGCAGGGGGAGCAGCAATGAGACCTGTATTAGCAAGCTTCATAAGGAAAAAAATAATTAGGACAGTAAGAAAAAAAATACACAGAAGCTAATTGTTCTCACAGCTATGAAATATAAATTTCTGTAATTTAGAAAGTTCAATGAAATGATGCTCGAGTAAAGAATTTTGCATCTTGGTAATTTTAAGTAATGTATTGCATGACATATATTTAAAAAAAAAGGAGAAAGAAAAAAAGAAAAAAAATCACTTTCTGATCCAAACTTTATCTTCACTCGTGTCTAATATTTAAAATTTTGGGGAAGGAATTTTTTTTTGGATTCTAATATTCATGATTGTAGGATGCAGTTTGTATAGTTTATTCAGAAAATAGATTTTTTTAGTCCTGTTCAGATAAGTTTAAGCTTCATAAATTTGCCTTTATCTCTTCCAAACATATAAAAATAACCAGCTAACCATAAACAGGAGGGGAAATGGCTTGAGTTAATAGCGACCCATAAAAATATGAGGTGTTTATGAATATAGAGTAGCTTGCCTATGAGGAAAACAGATATAATCAGCAAGCAGAGACTGAAGGCAACTTTGAAAGTTACTCTGAAGCAAAGATAACAAGCAGAAACTAAGCGTGACATGCGATAATTGGAATATTAAAATAATAATAATAGTAATAATAATGTGCAGGACAAAAGGAAATAAGATTTTTTTAAAAACCTTTCCTCAGTACTTAAGCACTTAATATTATGCATCTATCACAATTAACAATGAAATAAAATAAAAACAAACCCCCACACAGATATGCACAGGAGAAAATAATCAAGATTCAGGTTCTAGTGACTGTGTGTGTGATTCTAGCCTACCAACATTCTGCTTCCATCCCACTCGTTGTTTAAAAGTGTTTCCACCCCGTTCTTTACCTTGTAAACAACTTCACCAGAGTGCAGGTAATACGTGCACGTTTGCAGCAAAAAGGCCTTGATGTTGCTGCTTTTTGAAAAATAGTTATCAAGGAATGATCTTCTAACAGGCACTTTATGAAAGCAGTGTTGCCAGAAGCTTAACAGCAGCATGAAGCAAAACACGACCTTCAATAAAGCAGAAGCAGCCTGCTTCATACACCTCACCAAATCCGTGTATGCAGATTTCTACCAACCTCTAGTTCAATTGCCATAAAGGTCAATATTCCTTAATTCCAGCTCGTCGAAGACACCTAATAAACTATTTGCATCTCTGTTTCGAAATAAGGCTTGTAGGAAAGACTTGGCTGACAAACATAAGAA
Source organism: Nothoprocta perdicaria (assembly GCF_003342845.1). NCBI lineage: Eukaryota > Metazoa > Chordata > Aves > Tinamiformes > Tinamidae > Nothoprocta > Nothoprocta perdicaria. The sequence continues at coordinate 1,437,178 of NW_020456232.1, read as the reverse complement.
TATTTTAAACATTAACAAGCATAATTAAAATATATCTCTATGCTTTAAAAAACAAGATGAGTCCATCTAAGCTGTTTATTTTGTTGGGTTTTTTTTCTCCTGTCTTTTCAAATATATTATTAAACACACATACCAGACGCAGTGAAACTTCTAAGGGGAATTGACATGGTGCAGCAAACATGCTGTTTACCAGAGACATTTATAATTCAATTTGAGGACATTTGCAAATGTTACCTTTCCAACTGCCCTCTTAATGGGTTCTGTGACAACTCAGTAGATGCACAGTAACCACAGGTATATTAGGATAATCACTCTCAGGAGCAAAGCATCCATCTTGCCTTTTATTAACCTAAAAATTACAAAAAAAAAAAAAAAGCATTTTATGTAATACAGGCTTCCTGATTTAAAGAAAATCCATCTGATGGACCCTTGACATCTGGTGGACTCTCATTTTTGGAAAAAAAAAAATTAAAAAAACCCAAGTTTTCTTAGTGTTAGCTCTGCAAAGCAATTCCAAGCAATGATACTACCAAGATCCAGGGATGATGACCCTGCACACAATTACCCACACACTGAGGTCTGCATCAAATAAACTTAGTGGGTCAAATGACTTCTGATCATCCATAAGGACCAGGATGCACGGAACTGTGTACTAGCTATCACAGGAAATAGTTTGGACAGAAAAAAGTTCTGTACCCTAAATTGATAATTTGCGCTTTCCCAAACGTACCCCTCTTTGCTCTTAGCTTTAAGGCTGCCCAGGTAACATCATGTTCATGGATGTTCTTTCTTTAAAAACCAAGCTTTTATAAAAACCTGGTCTATACACACTGCACAGGCATCCCTTTCAGGTTATCTCAAAGCAAGAAAAGGAATACTTCAAAACTTGATATATCTGCTGGAAGGAGAAAAAGATTTTAGATATATTCAGTCTTTCTTCAAAACTTCCACAGCGATTGATCCCTGTCTGTTAGTCCAGGTTTGTGCATGACCATCCGTTAGCAAGAGATGGGAAGATCTTCCTGTCACTGGGCAAAAATAGCACAGGATTCCAGCAGCCCTGCAGGACTAGCTGGCACTGCCTTCATCTTCCCGCACTATCCGGCTCCAGCTAAGTCCTAAGCTAAGCAAGTCCTGCCTTTTGATTTTTTTAAGCTTTTTGAATGTCCTTAGCTGAGGTTGATTTTGTATCCTCTTATTTTCCAGTTAGGTTCTACCTCTTTTCTGCTTCTCAGTCTTGTAGCTTTTCCTCCCACTCTACAGTGAAAGGGAATCAGTACAGGGAAGCTGTGAGAATGAATTAATATCTCTGAAATTATCTCCAGAACAAAAATGCCACATGGAGGTATTAACCAATAATTTTTGCATAAGAATATTGAACATCTTTTATAACACCAAGTATTGCAGCTAGAGACGTCCTCAGACGCAACTCAAATCCCTCCGTTTTCAAGCATTCGCTAGGACACCCACCAACACGATCATGTTCAAACAGGCACAGAGGCCGAGGGCCAGCTTGGTTTCACAGCTACCACCAGAAAGCTGCAAAACAGGCTGCTTAGTGTCTTCTAACAGATAATAGAATTCATTTCTGCCCTCTATATATAACTGGAAAAAAGAAAGAAAGAGAAAAAGGAAACATTACATTCAACCCAGTCCATCTTCAGCTATCACGTATGTACAATCTGCAACTGAGCACATGGGCTATTTCCTTAGATCTGACTTCAGATTGTAGGTGCAGAACTAACAGATGCACTGCAGTGATATTTGATCGTGTAATGCTTATTTTTTAAAAACATTGTTTAATTTCATATAGTTTATTACTTTAAATGCCTTCAATGCATTCTTTAGCAAATAGCTTAGAGGTATTAAACTGTCAAATTCCAAATAAACTTCATAGGCATTTCCAAATGGCACAACATATTGTGTTTTAATGAGTTCAGGATTACAAAAAAGAGATTAGCTTTGAAGGAAAAAAAAGTGGAATAAAAGGGTTTTATAATTGATTTTTTTTTTTTAAGAAAGAGTTCAAGGTTCTTAAATCACTACAAAAAGTCATAAAACTTAAAAAGCAGAAGTTAGGATTTCCATTTTAAATATCTGTAATGTGACAAAATACTWTTTTTTTTCCCACGGTAAGAAAAATCTAAGAGGACTTCTAAGCTATTACACCTTCCAGTAGATCATTTGTGTTATGAGTTATTAGCATAATTGGGGGCACACTTTATTCTGACCTTTGTAAAATTTTCATTTCCCAAATGTGATAGATACAGAGTGCTTTTATAACACCAATAATGATTATTTCCTATGGGAAACTGCCAATTATAAGCTGTCAAAAAAAGGTATATCAGATATACATTGAAAAACTGAACCTACCTAYAAGCAGGTACACTTCTATAAAATATAATCTGTACATTTTTGGTTCAACCGCGTCCTTCTCAGGTCATTCCTTCAACACTAATAAATATTTGACTGCTGTTTAAGCACAGCGTTTATGCTGAACATTCACCTTTCCCTGGCAATAAACCAGCACATGTGGGAAGCTGTTTTAGCCTTTAACCACTTGACTCAAGTCAATATTATTTATACCAAGTCACATCTAGTCCCAGCAAAAATACACAGATATAGAAACAAATCTCCTGGGTTCTAAACATAAGCTTGAAAACTTGGGGAAGAGGACAGCGTAGGAAACAGCAACAAGGATTATATATGAGGTTAAGCAACCAAGAGTTGCTCTTCTGCAGTTGTCTTGTACGAGTCATGCCCAGCTTCAGCASCTACAGTGCAGTAAAGTGACAGCAAGGGTACGGGCAGAGAAAACTCCAGCACGTCCTAAGCCAACAGATCAGAGGACAGGACAACCAGCACGTCCCCAGCTAGCCAGACATCTGCCCAGCCACTTTATCACTCTACGCACTACATGGGTGGTGTGTTAGGCATGTCAGGGAAAGAACTGCCTTCCTAGCGACACCAGCTTCATGCACTTTGTTTGCAAAGCTGCTAAAAGCAGTGAAATTGGACCACACAGAAACAGAGAGGCCTTCTGSAAAACGCACTCCTAGGAGACACTGCAAACACAATCTCTTTGCAGGCAGTGCTGACTTGTTAAAGCTCTCCCTGGATMCCACTGGATAGGCAGTTATACTTGGAAGGCTGCAAAAACTTATCAAAGAGAAGAAAATAGGAGAAAACTCTAAGAAATATTCAAGAACACAAACATGTGCTCCCACAGAGCAGAATATGCTCCAGCTCTTGCTGATTTTGTACAGTATTGCTTTAACTATTTTACCTGAAACTTAAAAGTCATTTGCTGTAATACTCCTGCTTTGGTCATCACAGCTTTAAAGTAACTTCCTAGGAKGCGAATTGCATTTATGCTCCTGCCATTCTGCACTACCTTTGAGATGAAACAGTCGTGAAATTGAATATAAAAGTATTTAACTTTATCTTCACAGCATCTGTAGATTAACATAGAAAATTTACRTATCAACAGCAACAACAAATTTGATCCTTATTTGTACATGACCTTGGAAAATACTTCATGCCAATATGTCAAGGGTGAAAAGAAGAAAGCTTTCAATTTCCCAAAACAAACAAATAAATAAATAAATCCCCAGTTCATGTTGATTTGCAATTTATGTCATATGCCACCAATTGCCCAATTAAGGTATGGAGGRAAATGTCACTTTTTGAATAGACACTTAGGAGATAGAAAAAAAAAAGGGAAGGGGCGGGTGGGGAGTCATTTAACACCAGGTAAGGAAGTTCATTGACTTAGAGCTTCAGAATATCCTGCTAGGTGCTTACTTGCATCCATATAAATAAAATGAGTTATATAAAAGCAGACCATAAAAGCTAGAGTCTGCACAGGGAAAGCTGACATGTTTGCAGGCACAGAGACCCAAGGCGACCTGTAAACAAACTCGCATGCCCAAACATTTTTCTGTTTTTCCCACACAACATAAAACTATAGTATTTGGTCTCATAAAACACACTACGTCTAATCAAAAAAATTTACCTTGCTTTGGTCCAAAACAACTGTAGCCAAATACCATGTCAGATATGAAATCTTTATTCTTCAAGAATAAAGACAGGCAGAGTGACTTCTTGAGAGGAAATATGGGCATAAACTCCTCACTCAGAAAAGTCAAATTCTAATTAATCTGGGCCATGAACCTTCCCCAAGACTTGGCATTGAAGCATCTGCCTTTCAGAGGGAGATTTAAGTAGCTACACAGATAAGACTCAATATACGTGGGTGAAAAACAAAGTCTTATTAGGAGAGCTGAAAAAATTCACTTCAAAGAAACATTCAGCACCAACACGAGGCAGACATTGCCAAGCATCTTGCTGGAAAAAGCTTACTGAAAGGACTTCCTGAAGACTTACTGACTTCATGAAGCAAAGCATTGCTTCCTTCACGTGAGGGCAGTCTGAACTGATGAGATATCATTTACAAAAACACTCACTGTGAAACACATATAAATGGTCACATTCCTTCAGATGTAAATGTGTCTGAGAAAAGGACCCTGCAGATCTTGACAGGCAGTCTGTATCAGCACAGGCATCACATGCACCTCTACAGCAGCTCCAAAGATACACTCCCAACCGCTAGCTCCGACTACAAAAGGATCACATAATGATCCTGTTTACAATCCAGATTTTCAAAGTCTGGTAGGGATCAAGCAGCAAAAAGTGCAGTTATGAAATCTAAGTAGATTTATTCTCTATTTTTCACTGTAATGTTTAATATGACTTATTAATTTTGTGAAGAAACAACAGTTTAAAATATAAACAACTGACAAGTAGAATATGTGCTCTTAGGCAGTAAACAACATTCCATATTTCTCTGTCTCTCCCCTTTGCTTTACACAAAATAACTAGTCTCTTCACTCGACATACTGTAACTTTCATAACTTGGCAGAGCAACCCTTGCACATCATGTTTTGGATCCAATAACTCAATACGTGCTTCAGAGATCTGGCAGCAGTTCTTCAGGGAGTTATTTCCTACTTTTCTGGCTTATACAACCTGTCGAGCCTGAAAATTTACACTTAGCAGATTAAGAGGATGTACGCAGAAAGAGAAAGGAAATCRTGATAACCACAATAATTATAAATGAAATTTTGAACAGAAATTTGATTTGCTACACAGATAGCTACACTGCCTGTCATTCTCGGGCAGAAGAGCAAATGCCATCTTTTCGGATTCTGTTCTCACAGGCACTGCAATGAAAAGGCATTTTTTTTCCAGAAAACAACTGCCCATAGGGCAGGCTCTGTATCCATTACACACACATTCCCTGTTCTGTAATAGAACAGTCACTTATAGAGTAACAAAATTACAACAGAAAATAGCTATGAACACTAGAACAAATATGGAATTTTGCCTTGGATTAGAATCTATTTGCTTGAACATTCAACYAAATATCTCCACCTGACCACTAATGCAATCAGAAAAAAACAATAAAAATTTCTATAATTTGGGGGTTTAGAGAAGCTGGAGAATATTGCGAGGAAAATAAAACTCCTTTCCAAATGCTAAGTATCTTTTGGCAGGAAGGWGGTATTTTTCTTTGTGGCCTCACCAAAAAACAAAGCATTCTAAGGCTGAATGAACTATCCATATGCTATAGGAATACACATCTATGTAAAAGGAACTATCTGCTGGGTGAATAATCTTGGTATTTCAGTAATAGGGCTTGGTAGATAGTTTCAGCTGGAGAAGAGTCAGAAACAGATAAAACCTTTTATATAACCCCAATGGCACCCATGACCTTCCTTCCCCTCCCACCACATAGTTATTTCCTATATTTGTATTAATGCCTCTCCCTTCTTCTCCAATTTGCCTAATTTATTTTGTAGTTCTCCATATACCTTTCAGGTGGTTTTGCTCATTATTTCACCTCATTTCCCTCTTTCTCATACATTTGACCCCTGCTTAGGTCAGCAGCAAAACTCTCACTAACTTCACTGCAAAGGGATCCCTTGGGACGGCAGGAATGTCACCCGCCGTCTCTGCCTTGCCCTCCCACCACTGCCCTTCAGCTTTTTCATATGGTCATGCCATCTAATTTTAGAATGAGAAACTGGAAGGGGAATAGTTTCCTCCAGTAGCTTCCACCCCAATCTCTCCACTTCCAGACAACTACTCTTGTTGATTAATTGAGTTTGTGATCTGGTCTCCTCCAGGAGCCAACCCAACCTGCTATCCAGAAAGCAAGGAACCAAGAAAGGGGGGRAAAAAAAAAGGTGAGATAACAAACCAACAAAAAACCCCCACAACCCAGAGCCCTCTTGCGCTAAGCCACCTCAGCACAGAACTCATCTGAGCCTGCACAGAACAGAATTTGATATATTTCATTTTCTTCAGCTTTCCTTAAGGACTACAACATGAGATGCCATTTTGCAACTCACTTTTTCAGGCATCTCGCCCACTGTAGTTCTTCCCACATTGCTCATCTTGATATACAAGACCAAGACTTCAAATATTTTTAAGAAACAAGGTTTTAACTCAGGGCACTGATATTTTATATTATATTTKTATATATTTATATTACATTTATATTATTTATAGATTTATATTATATTTATCTATATATTTCTGTATATTTATATTATAGTATATATTTATACCAAATATTTTATTGAATAACAACATAGCTTAGTTTCTTACAACACTTCTACACCTTTGCAAAACAAACCAGATGTTATTTTATTTCTTTTCCTAGAAGGAATGAATTGGGAAATAAATCTTAAAGGAAAAATTTTCACACTTGTGTGAAAATTTTAAAGATGTCATAAAAAAAAACAAGCCAATAAAAACAACTTTTCTTGGCTAAAGACAAGTGATTATTCAGGTTGACATCGCACACACCCTCTTACATACACACCTGTTCCAACAAGAAGAAATCCATAAATGTAAGAAGGTCAAGGTGGAAAAAAGAAACTGTCGCTGTCTTGCATCATCTAAGCAAGTTATATGGGGACCAAAGGCTCTAACAGACAGACTGGATCAGATCACAGGCCTGTCTCGTCCAGTACTGCCTCAGATGCCAGCACCAGATGCCTCAGATGAAGGCACCAGAATCTTCCAGTAGGCAGCTATTGGATAATCTGTCTCCCCACATTAGATCTCATGCTGACCTCTCTGCTGCCTCATCCAAGAGAAAAATAAGGTTAAATATTTCCTTTTAATTTGTACTACTAATTATAATAATCATATGGTTATGAAGAACAACCCCAAAATCAAGAGCCTTTATTATTTTCCTCCTTTTTCTGCATTAAAATGTCTTAAGACTGAAAGATTCCCACCTTGGAAATGGTAGAATACACTCAGGTTTCTTCTCYCATGACAACAAGCAGTTCGAAGCTGCAGCTTGCCAAACTTAAGTCATCCTCCCCAGATGCCCACCAGTCATTTATTCCTTCCCCATTAACCTTCACTCTGTCATGTTAATGAAAAGCAACTCACCTGAACCTTTCACAATTTCATTTAGCAGGTCTGTTTTCAGCTAGATCAATCCCCTGATAAAATTCACCTGCCAGGTACACAGATTTTTGGTGTGACCTGCGAGTGAAGTTGAGGACTGACTACTTTCTTTAGCAGCAGCAGTTGGAATGTACATGAGACTTATGAAAGCCTGACAACTGAGACAATAACTACTGCTATAAATCACCTGAATGCTTTGGTCACCACTTGCTTTTCAGTTTAGTTAGCTCTCCTTTTCAATCCTGCTCATCCTGAGACTTCTCCCCTTTTACCAGTATGCATATTCTGCTCCTTCTATGCTCACCCATCTCCCCAAGGAACGTCTATCCATCGCTGGACATTGCTGTAATTAAACAAAAGTCTTTCCAAGGAAAGTATGAAGAGTACACGATCACATACAGCAGGATATGTTTGGAAAACAATGCTTCATCTGGATGCAGCAAGCTTTATTTATTTTTCTTCTGCCTCTCTATTTTTGTTTTATACTGTTGACTCCAAGTTTTAATGACAGAWGATATTTTAAGCATTCCTGACCTAGAAAAGTGCTAAGAATAAAGATTTAAAAAAAAAAAAAAAATTGTCCATCTGAAGGGAAATTCACTCCACCTTGGCCAGCCACACGCATTGCTTATGAACAACAGACAACTTGTCACATCTAAAGAACTCAGTCTCTAAGACTGCAMTAACATGCATAAAGAATCACAAGATCTGTAGGTTCAATGAACTTGACTAGGAGAACAAATCAGCAGTAGGACTCATAGATATAGCAAATCTGCACAGAAAAAGACATCAGAGATGGAAAATAGACAAAAAAAATCTAAACTGCTGTACCTACCAGGGACTGAAAGAAGCAACCCAGTTTTACGTGGGAACCATGTCTAAAGTTAGGTTTAATGATCTCTGTATTTTGAGAGTAACAAACTCAGCAAATTGGCAGAGGTTATACTGATATCCACTAAAAAGCCAACTTCTCTTCTTTGCTCTCTGGTAGAGAGCAGCTTCCATTTGGGGAGTGGTTGCCATGCCCCATACAATGACCAGGAAACAAATGCATTAGAGCTAAAAACCATTACGTCAGTGTTTACATGGATAAGCCAGGGAGGTATGACAATGGAGTCACTGTACACTCACTGTGGTATAAGGAAATATCTCAAAATATTTGTGATCTTAAACCGAACAGAAATAGTTCATGAGGTTTCAGCCCTCTTAAGTCCGGACAGTAACCCCTGTAATATCATAACCTGCAGTAAATGACTCTTACAGTAATGTTGGTGTGTGAAACACTACATTACCAATGTTTGTGTTGGCTTTGGAAGTACTTTCACAATCACAGAAACTGTTTTTAACTAGTCAACATTATTTATGAAGCCTCAGCTATTTAAAAAAAAAAAAATCGGATTCAAATAAAGCTCACATGTATACATAAATTGGAGTGGGGAAAATGATACAGTTCTTTTGAGATTGGTAGCTCTTCCAAAGGACCAGAAACATTGGAAAGAAATAAAAAGAAAGCCTTATGCACAAATAAATGGACCTAACACATTAGCTTTTAATATTCCTGCCTTCATCATTCTAGCTAACAGATCATTAAATACTCCCAAGCTCGGGGTTGAGGATCAGTTATTCAACAACATTTTTAAATCATATTAAGGGAAGAGGATTTAGTAGTGGAAACACTTTCTTATTTTTACAGTCCAATCCATCTTTTGTAATGGCTACAATTTGCATCTTTCCCTTCCTTCAGCTTCATTCAGACAGGAAGGTACTTCATTTTTTTCCCCTCAAACTCTTGGCTGACCCCCTGGGTTTGGATGTATTAATGTTCCTTGGGCATAGCCAGATTCAAATACTGCCTGCCTATAGAATAAATATGCTGTTTATTGTTATTCTTTTTCTTGTAAATGACCAAATTCTCTTCATATTTACTTTATGCTTATTCAAAAGTTCTGGAATTTGCCTTTTTTTTTTTTTTTTTTTTTTTATGAAAGTCTTGGACTTTCAAGATTCTGTATAAAACCCACAACATTCACCTGTGTATGCCATGTTAAAATTGTTAAAGATAAGTCCAAGGAAAAAGCAGCTTCTCCAACTTCCTTACCTCCAAAGTTATTGGCTTTTCCCATTGTGTAGTGTTTTGTTTCAAAAGCAAGAAAAACACTCAAGTACAATAAATAGCTACTGACAATAAAGCAAACCAATTCATCCCCTACTTCTATTTATTTATTCTAACAAATGAGCCCATTACCCCTGCAACTGCATCAATGGTGTGATATCCTTCCGCATCTTCAGCAAGAGTCCGATGGCTTACACCTGGGCAAGAAGTTAATCCCACCTGTTTTCTCAGACTTTTGMTCTAAGGATATATTTACACTAGCTTCTACAGGAGAAAGCTATTTCTAGCCAATGTAGCTTAGTTTTTTTTAATGCATTTATTTTTATTTTTTCAAACAAACTGCACTTGTGTCCACAGGAGAATTTTTTTTTTTTTTAAATCATTTACAAATAAACAAACTAACTGTGGTAGAACACTGAGTCACAGTGCAAGAAATTTCCCAAGTTCTTGTGGTACAGCGTGGGGATGAACTGACTACCAAAAAGTGAAAAACCAAGGAAACAGAAATGCTTTTTAATGACCTAAACCATTGTTATACATAARGATTACCTACAACCACCATAAAATTACTTCCATTCCTAAAATTATAAGAGACCAGGGCCATCACATTGGGCATTGCTGGCTTTTTTTTGATGAAATTTTCTACAATGAAGAGCTCCCATTGAAGAGATCCCATGAAGAGCAATCAGAATCTTCAACTGAAAAGTCATCTCCGATCATATCAAAGAACTCTCATATAGTTATTTTTATACAAACAACCACAAAAATTAAACACAATGCCTCTCCATGGCTGTTTCCAGAAATTTCAGCGGAACCAACTGTGACTGAAGTTCTACAGTACTTACACATGCAGCTCTGCTCCTATGCACCAGGGTGACAAGARTCATGGGGCTCATTTAAACTAAATGGATCAGCTTGACCAGGAGGGCAATGCACCTTCCCTGCTGGTCTCCCACGACTCAGGCTTAGAGACAAAAGTAAAAGCTGCCCCAACATTCCTTCTTGGTCTGCTCAGGGCCTGGATGCTGAAGAAGGGAGAATCTGGTGCTTCTGGAGCAAGAACAGCTATCAGAGTCCAGAAGTCAATGAGGAAAGCAGCTTGGCTGCTGATGGGATATATGAACTAAACTCAGATTAGAAACACCTGTAAAATGGATTTAATCAGGTGTGGGAGAAGTTTCCTAATCCTGAGTGTGGAGAAAAATTACTTTTTTGCTACTTTCAGATCTGGAGAAAAACACTGGCATCACACGGAAGTGAGAGCACTTAATTTAGCTCTTGCAATTGTTTTACAACCGTTTCCACAGAGGTATTCTGAGTATTCAGGGACCTCATCTGTTTGCCAGCCTCAGGCCTCTAGTAGGCTAATATTTAGAGGTGGTGCTAGGGAAATATTCAGTGATTTTATTTCCCTCAGGTCTGTTTAAACCACAGTGCCTATGTGTGGCACTGCTTATCATCCTGTCCCCACAGAGACCAAGACTCTTTACTTACCATCAGGATGTCTGGTTTCCAGGAGAGGACCTCTACATGCTCTGATATTGCAGACTTTTGGGCTAAATTCCTAATAATTTAGGAATTATTCCTAATAATTTAGGAATTTAGCTCCTCATGGACCTCAATCACTATTAGACCACCCTCTTTCAGAAGATGCTCTTCGTTCTGCTAATACTAACAGCACAGCATAAAATCATTAGCTATGTTTCACACTTGAGAAAAATCTACTAAAAATGTTTAAAAGTGCTAAGAGAATGGGGAAGCCCACTTACCTTTTTTGGCAATCAGGAATTATTCTGTAGAAATTCCCATTGTAGATAACCAGCTCCTTTCCCTTAAAAAAAAAAAAAAAAGAAAAAAAGCAATTGATCAAATATTTTATGAAAATAGAACACAACCTCCAATGCAGAAGAAAACAGTAATAGTGCATATTAATACACAGTTACCTGTGTAGTTAATATACAGTCTGGGGCTGTGCAATATATATAACGAAGTGAACTTCAAGGAGAAGAAAAAACCTAAGTTCTTGCCCAAGCTTCCCCCGAGGAGGTATTGCACAGATCTCATGGCTGTCACTTCTCTACCAATACCACCATTTGCCTTCTAGTTGTTGCTTTTCCTGCCTTTTAAATGCACAGAAGCAATTAATTTCTACATCCAAGTCATCTGTATGTATGAGAGCTCAGAATGTACATAAACAATGCAATAACGAGCACTAAACAAGCAAAACAGTACAGATACAGGATCTGCAACAAAGAGGACAAAACAGCTCAAAAATCAAGTCAAATCCAAATACAATACCTATACTTTATAAAAGAAGATCTTTTWAAAAAAGTGCATTCAGTTTTGTAAATGAAATGAAATTAACTAAYGGTTATGGTTAACCATTGATAAATCAATTGATTAACCAACTCAATGGTTAATGAAGTAATGGTTCCTTCAAATGAATCTGTGCAATGAGCTCCTGAAGAATAAGAAAAAAATTCATCTTTAAAATAAATAAAATATCTAAAAATACCTTCCAAAAACCTGAAATATAAATCATGCACTAGGGATGTGCTCAGGATCAGAAATCTGATCTGGTACCTTTTACATTTTATGAGGTACAGAAGAGAAATAAAACATATATTTTTTAACACACACACACACACACACACACACACACACACACACACACACACACACACACCCCAAAGCCTCAGAGAGATTCGGAACAGAGGTTCAGGGAACCAAAATCTACAGCCAAGAAAGGCCAGAGCATGCGGTGGGTCTAGTGTTTGTCTTGAAACTCTAAGTGCATGAGACGGCCCAAGTAGTTCGCTAAGGGGCCTGAGAACCAAGGCAGTCACAGTTAAAGCAGGGAGAGCCATTTTAATGGTTTGGGACTGTGTCAAATAACAAATAACAGTAAACTATTTTAAGATTTTAATGTTGAAACCTTCTGAAGTTGCCAAAAACTATTAAAACAAACTTTTCTAAAATATAAACAGTAGCTCCAAGAGGATAATGGCTAGATATTTTATTTTAATTAAAATATTGACAGTGGGTTCATTTAGCAAAAGATGTCACAGTGTCTTTGGTTTGTTTGTTTGTTTTTTAATGCCTTAAAATGCCTCATTGTGSTAATGAACTTTCACATTGGTCTCATCATCCCAAAAATTACATGTGAAGGGATCACCGAGTCTCCCCATCTCGCAGCTGTGTATGAAAGAGTAAGTGCCTCTACACTTATTTTTTGGGACAGCTAAAACCAGATCAGTGCTATAAATAAAAATCACTATTGAAAACATTCTTTTTTTTTTAATTCAAATACACATTTTAGGAAAAACAAAGTTATTACAAGAATATTTTGATACAGATTATCCTACCAGTTTGCTGAGAGATACACCTTGAATATTTTTATTCTCRAGCATATTATGGTCAAATTTCAACACAGTTACATCAGCACAAATTCCAGCAGAATCCCACTGAAATCAGTGGCATCCTACCACACCTAATGCTCCTAACAGAAACAAAATYTGGTTCTCAACTCTTTTTAATCGTTTACAGCTTTCTGGAGCAAAAACTACCAGTGGGCTCTGAAATTTCTCATGTTCCATGTAAACAGATGAGTACAACGTCGTAAAATTCAGCAAAACACAAATCCGTTTCTCCTTAGTTAGACAAATACCCAAAAAATCTTTCTTTTTGCCAGTTAAGTACTTCTTCAGAAGCTTGTTTGTGTTCAAAATCTCTAATGGCCCTTTTAGCGAGACTGTAAAATCTGTGAGAGAAACACTGGGAGCCAGGGACGAGTCTCAGTGACTGGTAGAAATGCAGAGAAATCCTTAACTCACAGTCACTGACTATTGACCTTGCAGCTGCAGCCTCAAGCGTGGTCCATAGCTGCTTCTATGGCTAAAATAATAAAACCCTGAAGCTTCCACTTCTTTCCCAAGGAATATAAACAAACAAGAAAGCAAATCAGTTGGCCTTAAATCCCTTGCTAGCTCCTTTTTACAGCTGATTGTTAATGGTACAGTCCTTCCTTCCCAAAGCCCTGACCAAACAGCTACCACGGGCTCTCAAGGGCAGAACTGCTGAGCACTCACTTCCCCAAGCTGAAGTCGAAAGAGCTGTCACTGGTCAGCACACAAATAAGGCCACTGGCTCTTCTTCTACCCAGGACACATCACAAGCTGGCCCTCARTTAGAATTCAACTTGGGGTCTGCAGACCACTGGAGTTTCACAGATTGCCCCTAAAGATCCACGAATACTAGCTAAGAAAAGGAAAACCCACAGTGTGCTATTTTCTGTTCTTGAACCAAGCACTCCTAAAATGTTTAATATCTACCAGCTTTGGCAACTCAGTTCTTTACTGTGTCTAGCACAGATGACAGCCTGGGGATGCACGTAATGCCTCTCCGGAGCGAACCAGCCAATTCCGGGTACTGTGATAGTGCTATCAAAACTGCAGGATCTCAGTTCCTCCTCTGCTAATGGAAAGCATCCTTGTACATTTTGTACTTGCAAGTGGAGCAAAAAGGGCAGCATTTATATTGAAACAAGATCCTGAGAGGATACGTCTCAGTATTTTTTAATAGTCATCTACCAGTAAGGGCARAGCAAGCAAAAAAGCGATTTTACGGTTCTCACTATCAATCAGCATCAAAAAGTGAATGCTGTGGCAGTGTCAAAAAACCTGGAAAGAATGCAAGGTGAAACGATGACAGGCAACCTTCAGCCTCCTCTTCTTCCCTAATCAAAAGCATGATTTCTTCAGAAGTAAATGAAGTGCACTCACAGCAGAACAGGAAACTGGCCAGGCAGCTATCACTGCGAATGCAAAAATATGGATGGGTGTTATTAGGCGATTGCTAAGGCTAAAAACCCAGCAAAATCACAGATCATCTATCCCACCAGAAGTAAAATCAGAATTACTCATAGAGAGAAGGAGCCAAGCAATTGCAAGTTGTGGTATTWGCCAAAGTCAAGAAAAGGCCAAGTATTCAAATCGACTTCCAGCTTAAAGTGCCTACTTTATCCTACAGCAAGCTGCTGCTCTCTCCAGCCAGTTCATACATGTGAAATATGTTGAGAAATGCATTTGTTTTGCCCCTGGCATTCAGAAAATATGGTGATTAAATGTAWCTGCCTCCTACAGGAAAGATGAGACTGGGCAAGTCTACCTGTCTCGTTCTGAAGGTTCGCATTCATTGACAAGCATTCTTCCAGGTATGGTTGCACTCATTTATAAAATATTCCTAATTCCCAAAGGAGTTCTGTAGCATTTCCAAGAAGGTTCGGGCACTAGGACAATKAAGCAGTATAAAAACAGTCTACAAAATCCCTCTGAAAATAGGYTAYGTCAGGGTTCAGCCACTGAACTCACATATATCTTCAGTTTCACGTCAAAGAGCGGAAATGCAATTTTCAATCCTTCTACTAAAGTGCAATGAACACCAAGAGAAAAAGCTCTTATCCTTTTAGGAACTGCTGTTGCAAAAAGTAAGATGCATTTCTTGACGAGTTACCCAAATTACTCTATTACCTTAAACACACAGCATGGTTTTGCCAAATTGCTTCTCTCTTACTTTCTCCTGACTTAACAAACCCTTTGGAAGGGTTACTTGCAAGGGAAGAAGTTAAGTTTTCAAAACTCTCAAATAAACCATAATGACTCTTCAACAGGATAGACAGCAAACCCAGCTTCTTGCTGGCAGTTGATAAAGTCGGAATCTTTGATTTCTTTTTTTCTTAGCTGAAAGCAAGATGCGACTTGACAATGATGTAGAATGCAAGGCTTTCATTCCACCTGTCACTATGAAACAGTAAGGGAGAAGGACCCGACAGAAACACATATCTCAAAGCTTGCGACTGTTTGCTCACTAATGACACTTGGTTAGGGATGAAGAGCCCTTGCCCGAGTTCCCCATGGGGAGACTGATTCTCTAATATCTCCACAAGGACCTCAGGCCTGATTCTGGAGTACGAGCATCTGATTTCAAAGATGAGACCAATAGAATCTTAATTTACTCACAGTGATGACTTTAGTCCATGAATATATCCTCTCCCAAAATGCTCATTATCTACCAAATCTTCACTCATTTTGTGCCAAAAAAAGAATGTGACCATAATGTATTTGCTTTTTAGTTACTTTTAGATGAGCAATGATTTTTAAACATTTCCTAGACCTAAACTCACTATACAGCAGCCTGCACATGTGAAATATCAATATAGACATAGTATTTTCTTCCTTAATGTTTTTCAGCAATAGGAAGGAAGGCAGGATCACTCTAGCTCTAACGCTGGCTCTTTGTAAGAGGGTGCCAGCTGGTCCCTGCTCGGGGCAGGAAGCCACGCGACCAGCGTACAGCAGCACGCAGCAAGGCTGCCCGCTGCCAGGCCCGGCCGTCGGCRGGGCAGCCTGTTCCAGCAAGAGCCTTGCTGCTCAAGTGCTCAGTCTTATCTGAAACCTTTGGAAAATCTCAGCTCCTTCCTGGAGCGGAGCCTTGCCAGGGACATGGGTCTGTCGCTGGTGACACACGCTGCACACAACTCGGTGGCTTCCTGTTGGCTTCAAAGCATTACATAATTTGAGTCTCTGGCATCTCTTCCTGGAATATTTCACATATTAATCCACAAATGCAGCAACCAGAAAACTCTCCTTTGTTCACTGATGCCAACTAGGATGATAGTGGCTGCAGAGCATAAGCCATTTCTTTCCAAGGAGATGGAAACTGGATGGTAGGATTCACAGACGCACAAAGGCAGCAGCTAAATAGGCAGCTACTCCCCAGTAGCTCCAGAGGCAACAGAGAAACTACATTTCATCTGCTTGTGCCAAAGGAATTGCATGATTGAAAATACATTCACAAACCACATAAGTGGTGGATTAAGGGCAACTGCACTTAGGTTTCCTGAGCTCAGTTAGGAAATTATTAACTAAAAAAATGTGTACCATTTTATTGCTAGTATCATACACACTAACTAGATGTCCTACATCTGACCCCAACCGTGCACAGTCATGAGTTGGAAAAACTTCCCAACTCACCTCAAGGGGCCTTACAGCTAATCTGAAAAGCAAATCGGCTTTTTGAGATCTGCAAAGCAAGCCTGAGCTGGCTGAATTTCTGAAACCAGCAGGCTATTCCCATAGAGATTCCAAATAATTCGGAGCCTGGTGCTTATATCTTATGAAAAGCATATTAATTAGTCATAGGTACACCCACCAAAATTATCTATTTGCAAATAAATAAATCTCTCAGATTTCTTTCCTACAGCGAATGCATTATATTTATCTGAGAAATCAGAGTAATTTAGGTAAGGCAATAAACAGCAGCAGCATTTTTGCAATATAAACAAAACAGATACCACAAACTTATCAGCATGCAAATTAGCAAAAGGCCTGAGAATTTACACAATCTACAATGCTAGCCACAAAGCTTTAGAAGGATGTCTTTTCAGAGGTTGTAATAAGGAAAGGGATCATTTTTAATTGAACTTCTGTCTTGGGACCTCACAACTATGGAATCATACTATCGTGAACTTTCTAGAGATGCTTTCACTTCTATTTCAGGTGGGAATTATATTTTCCAGGATTTTAAAGTGCTTCTGACTATTTAAAGCAAATTAATAATTTTCATAAAAAGCTGTTTTCTGGCTGAAAGTGCAGCTGAGCTGTCTCTTGCTGCATGCACAACAGCCAAGAAGGGGCAATCGCAGCCTCCAGCCCACAGCCTGTGCAACCAGTGCAGGTACCAGGGAACGTGCCATGGATGAGAAGATGGAAGAGGGTGAGAACAGATACTCCTTCCACGGCTGCAAGCCAGCAGATGCTAGCACTTGAAATCATTAATATAAAATGCAATTGGCTAAGGGATCTTCCAGGGAACACCCAGCACAACACAGCAACCCTCCTTCTTTCGGGAAGGTGCACCAGAAACTGGTAGTTCATTTCTCACTGTTTATATTTGAAACGTGAACAGCAATTCCAACATAGCATGTTCCAAAACCACACCACTGATTTACCCCAATCTGCTTGTCCCGTTACATGGTGGGAAGTAAATAGCTAACCATGGTAGCTATGGTCCCAGGGGCCAGTCTAAGGCCAGCAAACACTTTCAAATGTATCACATAAAGCATTCAGCTTTTTCACACCCTCCCTTTTCTTGGCAGTCATCGATTTTTTTTTTTTTTTTTTTTTTAAACCATTTTAGAAAACATTAACCACAAAGCGAATCTGTGCTTCTAGGGAACAGTCCATCCCTTCTTTTCTCCTCGTGAGACAGCGCTGGGAAGGTGCAGCAGGGTAGTGGCCATTCTCACGCGAGCAGATGTTACGCCGGAACAAAACTGCTCGGCTGCAAGTTCAAGGAGGCAGCTCTGGAGAGACATTTACTCAACCAGCTACGAGCAAAAACAACACAGGATGGCAAACCGCAGGACACAGACATTTAATTTCACACAACTGCCTTTTTTTCCCCTTTCTTCTGACGCTCTCCAATCTGTTTTAATTTTAATAAGAGGCTCTGACTCGTGGTCACTTCACAATTCATTACAAGGCCTAAATGCCAGCAGCTTTTCTTGTTTTAACAAAATGTACAGAGCTGCAGTTAGATTATACCTGGTTTAAACATACTTTTATTTCACTTCTACTCACATGCATCTAGTTCAAAATACAGAACAAATTTAGTTATTGGCAATACAAAATATAAGAGAAAAAATCATTGTAAAAAGCTCATCGATACATTTCTAAACAAGTTTGATTACCACTGCTGAAACCAGCAGCCACTAGCTAGCTAAAAGTGGCATTTTTGTGATGGAAATAGYGTGGTATTTCAATACAAGAAGCTAAATGCGTTTCCCCAGATGCTAAACCGGGAGCTTAAACCGCCCCCCAGAAACAACCACGGCAATAGTGTTTCACCAGGAAGTTGAAGCATTAAACTCCAAGTACAATGTTGCACTTTGACGGCAGTGGGATTAAACCTGAAACAGCTTGTTACATACTGACACTCTCTTACCTATATGATAATRAATGCATTCCCTGTAGACTCGTCCTATACTGATTATATACATTCTTCAAGAAAAGGAGCTTTTTTTTAATACTAATACACAATGTCTGAAAAGGTTTCCCAAAGTGCTATTAGATCTCTAAGTGCTCTAAGAGTGCAAAATATCAAATAACATTTTTTTGGCATAGCTTAACCATTTTTCTAGAGACATGCTGTGTTTAATTCAGTGTATTTTGTGGCCAGCCTCTTCTACTGCTTTTCTCATCCAGCTATGCGACTGAATTTGTTCATGGCTTGTTTTCTGTTGSCTTCTGCAGAGCTAAAAGGAAAAGGGAAAACACAGAAGAACCTAGAGAAATGGGTTGCAAAAATCACAAGGGAGTTCAGCCCTGGTGTGTGCAGCTACCTCAGTTCACCTGAAGAAAGAAAGCAAAAGAAAGAAAAAGAAAGAAAATAATTTTGCAAAGGTTTGGACTTGACTGTGTCCCTTTAAAGCAGCTTTGCTGATTCAGACTGTATCCCCACAGTTGCCAAAAAGGAAAAAAAAAAAAAAAA
>NW_020456232.1:1393493-1417955 GCF_003342845.1 Nothoprocta perdicaria | reverse complement strand
TCCTGAGTTATGCTCTGACTTAAGGGTTTACACAGGGAATCCTCACAGCCAGAAATAACACTAAGCAGCACATTTGCATTTTTTTCTGAAAGACTCATGTCAAAGATTGTATGAAAAAAAAAGAAAAAGAAAAAGAAAAAAGAAAAACCTGCTTGATAAATATCCTGTATCAGTTTATACTCCTAAAAGTGAAACAACGGAACTTTCCTACTGCTGGGCTATAAATCACCCCAGGGCCTGTTCCATAACAAAGGTGTAGGAGATGATGGTCTCTAACGGTACAGGACACATCTGCCCAAGCAGCGCGAGCACTGCCTCACTTGGGACATGTGGGACATGCGGGACACACTCCCAGGAGTCTCGCCCGAGACGGTCTGTCCGTGTCTCCGATTTGCAACTCGGGATCAGGCAGCAATTTGCCAAAATGCATTTTGCTGCCTTATACACTGCAGCCTTCGGTAGGCCCTCTCATCACACTTAAAAASCAAGGTCTCCACAGCTGGAATATAAAAAGACAGCAAATTGTCCTACTCATTCTGAAAGCTGCATCGTTCCTTGAGACACTTCAACACGCTGAAGAAAACAACATGAACGTCGGCTGACAGAAAGAAAAGCGCTGCATTAATAAATGCCATAAAATAAATAATACAAAGATAGTCCCTGCCCCAGAAACCTTACAATTTAGGACATGGAGAAAGAATCCTTAAGGGAACATCCCAAATCTGCCTAAGGTTCCTGGATTCTGACAGTTGCATTACTTCAAGGCTGAGCTGGAAGGCTGCACATCCTCCCGTGCGCTGCTGAAGGCAGCTCTGTACCTGCTCACTCACTGTGCMGCAAGTCCTCATTTCAGGCACCATCATGACGGAAGGATAAGATAGGTACTGGAAAACCATCGCAATCAGAAAGCTGGGGTCAGGGGCAGCACGCTTTAACCCAAGCAACTGTCACCACAGACACAAGTTTCTACTCAGAAAACCACAATAAAAAATTAGTAAGGAAAAAGAAAACATTTGCACTACAGGCAAATAAGCCGATGTGCAAAAGAAATAGCAATAACAAAAAAAAAAAAAGGAAAAAAAAATGGACTGTGGAACTTATAAACCCATATGAAAGAGCAGGCAAGTTTTCAAGCCAGGCTCCTACCCTGCCGGTGTTGCACAAGGCTCCGTTTCCTGGGCAGGATGGATATTACTACACACAGTAACTGTACTCGGCAGCTTCTGTGYAGCTTCTGTTTCCCACAGACAGCCCGACCCTCCCAGCAGTTCCTGCCTCTGAGCAGCCAAGGGTCTCTCTGAGGTCCAAGGGACTCTGCTGGATGGTGCTGCCCTTCAAAGAGGTGCAGGTATAAACCACCATTTTGGAGTATTACACACTTTTCAGAGTTTGGTTATCTTTCTGTCATCAGGGCTCATTTGAAGACAGAAAAAAATAGAAGCTCTTCAATTACTTAAAAGATGGTTTAAAGTTTAGAAACATTTTTTTTTTCCCTCCAAAGTCTTCTGCTCAGCTGAGTGTTGTTAAACAGCTGCCAACTTTTTAGAGGCAGCATGTAGAGTGATACCAAAATAATAATAATAATAATATGCTACAGCACCACTCAAAGCACTTCGCAGACAAGTGTTACCGAAGCTTCACTAACACCCTGCAAGGCGACAGCCTTCTCAGGCTCTTCCTAAAGATGGGAAGCCACAAAGTGTGGGAAAATTAAGCGGCTCGCTCGAGCTTGCTCAAGGCGCAGCACAGCCATGGTGCTGCAGCACAGGGGCAGGCACTGCCCATAGAGCCACCCAGCCCCACCGAGCCCCAGCGAGGATGAGAGCAGCAAGAGGGAAAGCCACACTCAGACACGCTCTCCCGAGCCTCAAACTGACTCTGCTTTCACAGTTAGAACAAAAACTCCACAATTTACCAACAGACATTGCTGAACTTGAAGAGCCGACTTGCACTGTTGGAATTGTATGGTATTCCTAAAGAAATGTGCTCTCTACCTTGGGAACTTGTCTGCAGGACTGCAGAATACTTGCCTAAGCAAAGCACGTCTTGCCAAGGGCTCTAAGAAAACATTCACTAATTTCTAAATCTRAAAGGCAATGAAAAGGACAAAGAGAATTGTCCCCTTTCAGTCACCTTTAAAAAGATTTACTCTATGTGATTTAAAATTAATTGTGAAATGATTTAATTGCTTCAACTTTTGCAAAAAGAAAAAGCCTGAAATGTAATTTTTACTTCATGTATATGAAGCACCTATTCTTATTTAAATGATGAGTTGGCTTCTCAGATACYGAGAGGTTCTATATTTATAGATTATGAAATTAAGCCATATTACCAGAAAAGCCATCATTAAGTTATTCATTACCAACCTCAAAGGCCTATAATTTTATATCTTTTATGTACGAAATTTTACATCTCTTAACTGACGTCCCACTCTGGTAATTACTGCATCTRGCACTTTAGGGGTGTACTTTGCACAGAGTTTTCATATGAACTATAAGAAAAAACACCTTCACAACCCAACTTTTTATTAAAATTTTCAAGTTATGCATGGAGGTCRTTATGGTATGCAACTTTAAATGATACTGAAAAGGCAAAGTTATATCAACCTTTATTAAAAGRATGGAAAAATTAAATGTTCCAAAAACTAAGCCTACAAAAACACCACTCTAATTTTATATGACTGGAAAATTCCTCTTAGATTTTGCTGTATTAATATTGCRCTTAAGAAAACAATTCCATTAAGAAAAACAAAAAAAGGGGCAAATAAAAGTTACCTGAAGATACATACACACATATATTTATATATAAAAACACTATACATACGAACACACACATGGAGCAATAGAGACAACTTCCTAAAATTGGATAACATTGTAACTCCCTCTGCCATATCTACTTGTGCACTATTAGAGCAGTATTTCTGTTTTCATTCATTTCAGTTTTGAAAATGTAAGGATTACCAAGATCATTAAGCAGCAAGAAAGCTCACGTTAAGTTTACTCGATGCCATCTCACATGTGCTCTTAAGGCAAGTATTGCTTTCACCTCAAGTACRTTTTAAACTGGAAGAGGAATTTACCAAATATATATATGTGTTCATAGAGCAATTAATTATTGCAAATACAGATTTTTCATTTCCCCATACTTGGACTGACATCTGTATGTAGTTTGAACCTGATAAAGGTCTAAGAAGTGAACTGTGATTTGACACAGACCAGCTGAAAGCAACTTTTAGGCACCACAATTTCTCAGTGCAGACACCACAATTTCTCAGTGCAGACTTTAGAATCCTTGTGAATGAACTCAGCCAGACCAACAAGAATTCAGATTTTTGTCTTCCATATCAACTGATCAAAAATATGCACTAGGATCAGCAACACCAAATACTTTCTCACAGTAATGTTCACACAGCTATTTAGAGACAAAAGTAAAATGCAGGTGACTTGTCACACCTTTTGGACACTGCTGTTTCCTTCTGATATYCTTTTGCTGACATCTATTCAACTTTGATACCCGCTCACTCAAGAGAACCTAGTGATCATCAGCTTTCTCTCCATTTCCAACGGCCACGCAACAGGGACAGTTGGGGTCTGAGCTTCTACACATTCAGTCCACACCTCCAAGCACAGAAGGGCCAATACTGGCTACCACTGTCACCAGCACTACGCTGGCTTGTTGACCAAACTTGCCTCAAAAAGAGTGAGGCACCATATGTTTAAGTGCCATACGAGACATTAAGACCAATTTAACTGTGAGTTATTTCCTTGTATAAAAGACATGCACACAAAATGGTTCAGTTACAAACTCTTTGTACATGTCTTTTCTAAACCAACCCTAAGCTCTCATCAGGGCATCTCTATGGAGACTATTTGATCAGCTCCCGTCAGCTTGGGTGAGCAGATCCCCAGGGACTTTCAGGATGGGGGGAACAAAGGGGGAGAGATGAAAGGGGGTCACACACCCAGGACCAAACATCCATAGTGCRTTAAGATGCCAAGTAGATGGGGGCTGCTGGAGAAAGAACAGAGGCAGCAGGGAGACCGAGAGAGAGGGAGCAAGTAAGGCAGTGAGAGAGAAGGCAACGAGCGAGTGAGTCTGGAGGCAGTGAGGAARAGAGAGCATAGACAGAAAGCATGAGGGAGTACAGAGGTAGTAAGAGATAGAGAATAAGGAGGCAGCGACCAAAGGAGAGAGGGGGAGAGAACAAGAGAGAGAGAGAGAAAATTCAGAGAAAGTGAAAGGAGACAGCAGGTGAGGGAAAGACCAGGGCAGAGAGAGAGATAAAGAGAGTGGAGGCAATGATGAGAGAGTTCAGAGGTAAAGAGAATGAGAGGGCTCAGACAGCAAGCAGGAGGGAGAGAGGAGGCAGCGAGCGAGAACRCAGAGGCAGCGAGGGGAGAGACAGGGAATGTGGAGGCAGGAGAGGGCCCTGCACTTTGGGTCTCAGCAGAGGAGCCCAGCAGCGACAGCAGGGAGTGCAGGCGGAGCCATGGCAGACATACGGAGGGTGCTTTCCAGGAGCACCCTGCCTGCGGCACACGAAGGCACGGAGAGTCCTTACGGGAACACCACAACAGGAGCTGCAGGGCCACGGCGTTCACAGGAGCTGCAGCTCCCAGCTCTGATGCCTGCTCTGGCTGCAGCAGCTCCGTTGCAAGCTGCTCTGATTCACCTGCAATCACATTTCATCTCGTCTTCCAGTGTATGACAACTATTTCTAAGCACGTTTTTCGAGGGAAATAGTACACAAGTAACACAGGCCACAAGAGGAGAAAAAAATAATTACTCGGCCTCTTCTATGCTTGTGTCAGACATGCAGCACAGTGCTCTGCAGCCAGCAGAGAGCCTGTTTAATCTGCACCAAGCCTCAAGGGCTGTATTTGAAAAAGAAAATATTTTAATGGTTCAACAGCCCCCCCTCAGCCATGTGGTACATGCTTAGGAGCAGTACACAGTCCCTTTCATCATGAGACAGGGTCATATAATCTCTCCTTTAGCAGAATTATGCTCTGATGTCATCTCTGCAAGCAAATCTATCACAAACTCATTTCAGCTTCTCATCCTGTCTCKGCGCCTCCTTTACAAGCGCTCCATCTTCCCTGCTCAGAGCGCTCCTTAGAAAAGGGACACTAATTCCGTTAGGTTCAATAAATCACGTTAGCTTAGCCAGGGTAACAGGCTACTTCTCCATAAGGCATTCATCCTCCATTTCCACTCACTCTTTCCAATAGGAATGCTGTATGAACTGGAGCAACATGTCCTTACCATGCCTACACCCACAAAAACAGCAACTTGTGCAAAGACATTCTGAATTGCTCTTACTTTTAAGAATAAATTGTATTTTACTTCGTGTGTTTCAAGACAGAAATAAGCTCTTACAACAGCCATCAACTCCTCTCCTACTTGTATTTGACTGTGGCAGCTGGGCAGCAGTAGGGATGTCCAAAGGCAGCAACGGGGCAAGCATCCAGAGCTAAGAGTGGAGTAGGGAAGACCTGCAGATGCAGGAGGTGCAGCACATACAGCAACATGAATAATGAACATCTCCACAAGATTAACAAGGAAATCCAAAAAGCACATGAGAGAGATTGCAGTTTCAGTCACAGAAGAGAAAAACGGGGACAGAARATGTTGTACAAATTTGAAATGAAAGCCTAAAGGATTAATGGGGGGAAAACTGCCACTTGGTCAGAGGAAGCTCTTTTCCAACCTATCTTGTTCAACACCACAGCTTATACCTCACAGACCTCCTTTACTGCTTGTTATTTTCCCCAGTATCACTCTTCACAGGATCAGGGAAACTCTAGATCACTGGAATCCAATCTCATTAACCTTTCAAGACCTCTGTCTCTTTTGTCCCCTTTATTAGTCACTCACCTCCTGACCGATTGCTTCCAGGCTGCAGGAGCGTGCGTGCGGGCTTAAATTCAATAGAGAAATGTTAGAAAAGGAAATCTATCTATGACTTTAATCTTAAACASTCTGCTATAATACCTATTTCATATTGACTTCTTCCTCCTTACATGCAAACATTGCCTAAATTGAATATATATATACTCTCTCAGGTAGCATATTGCTAAACCAACCGCAGCAACACATGTTTTTATTTAACTGTTTGATAGGTGGATTGTATCTATTCATACTTTCATACAGTATTGCACATAAAAACAGCACAGTATAAGCATTAAGCCTGTCTAAGTATAAGCCCGGATTAAAACATTTCATAGAAATAATTGGTCTGTCAACACAACACCTGGAAAGGACCATGCAGAGTACTCAACCCGAGCAAAACAGTCCCTTTGAACCGAACACCTAGGCCTCTACATCACTTCTCGGTCTGCTGATACTGGCCAACTGCCAGGTTAGCTCCCAAGGAGTTGGAGAGCCCCAACCCTTGTCAAACAGAGCCATCTTCTTCAGCAAGGAGAGGGCAGAGGTGTTTGTTTCAGCAATACTAATTTTGGGACCTGCACAAACAGGCCACATGACAGATYGTACTGCAAGCAGACAGCCTCCCCTCTGCTGCCTAAAGCTCCCAAGCTACTGTTATTAAATAAAGAAATAAGTTCTTATTTTGAGAAAAGACTAAGCAAGTGTCTAGATCCTATGCACAGTGATAGCAAGAAAACACAAAATCGGAGAAAAAAAGGCTGTATCTTTAAAAATATGACAGGTGCCAATCACCTACTGAATTCAATCTCCAATCATCTCTTTCTGTAAAAGGTAGGAGAAAAGATGAGAAATGGAGCAGCAGAGCTCTTCCTGCTACAGAGTATATGCCCTATCCAACAGCATGCAGCAGCTGCAAAAAGTCAGATTACAAATTCATCTTGCCTCCTTGAAGTCAACCATTAAACAGGGCAGTGCAAGAGAGCCTGCTTCACTCCCACATTCCCAGGCCCTCTGATCTACGCCGTCCTGTGACTAGTTATTAGTTGCTAGTGGGACAGGATCAAGACTGAGTTCAGCACCACTAACGGGCAATGGAAAAGAAGGCGAAGCTAAACAAGGATCAAAGTAATGGCCACTTCTGCCATAGGAACCTAAAGCATGCTGAAGAAAAAAAGAAAAAAAGAAAAAAAGAAAAAAAGAAAAAAAGAAAAGAAATAAAGCAATCCTAGAAGCTGGAGATCTTGTGTTTTTCCCTTTTAAGGTGCAGACTCATTACATTATGACAATCTAGCCTTCCAGTGACACCCACATTGCTCCCCATGTTCTTTCCCAGGTTCTTTCCCACAGGAAAGACTCATTGGAGCTTCTCAGAACTCCAAACATGAAAAATATTATCATTGACAAATACCATTCATCAAAGTCTACTAACGAGCCAAGCAGGACAGCACAACTTCCTAACACCTTGCCTAAGGGCTGGGACTGTCAATGGGAAAAAATGAAGGGGTGTTCTGCTTCATTCTCCTCCCCAAAAGATGAGATTCTTTAGCCGTTGCTTGGGTGCCATTTAGGAGTCCTTCATTCAGCAGTTGCTGCTGCTCGGTCTTGTGCTACCCTGTTTAGCAGCAGCACCTGCCTCGGTTGCGAACCCATATAGCCAAACCCACAGCACCTCATCGCTTTCCCAAATGACGTGGGTCTTTAAAAGAAGCGAATGCCAGCTCTAGATTTCCTACAACATCCAAACAGGGATAGCCTCACAGGACAAGACAAGCAACCCACCATCCAGCCRTTCACTGGAAAGGAATCTCGGAAGCCACGATAGTGCTGCACCGTCTATTTCTGTGTCACACGAACCGCTCGGGAGCGCCACGTCCTGAAAACTACTGCAAGTCCGGGCATAACTGCGTGAGGACAGCGGTGAAAGAGCTGTCCTGACTCTCTTTCCCAAACTGGAGCGCTGGTCCAGACATCAGTGTGTCCTTCTGGAACATGGAAGGCTGGGAATGTGCTTTCTTCCACTGGGTGACAAATCTCTTCTTCTGCATTTATCGAGCTTTGGAAATGGCTACCACGGGGAGGTGGTCCAGAAACAGCAGTAACCATTTTCACAGCTTAGCGCTCACAGATTGCGAATAGAAGCAAATCGGGCTGGTTAATGCCAGGACACACACTACCGGCGTGAKAGTTACACCGGTGCCATCCATCCACTCACACTCACAACAGGTCAGATGTCTGCGTACACAACRCCTGGAGTTCACACAAAGACCACAAGCCAACATTCGCAGCAGTGAGGAGACCACAAAGTCTGCTCTCAGAAAACCCCATTGAAAAAAGTTTATCTGGGCCTTTGATGCATGCGCTTCAGGCATTTTGATGTGGTAAGTGTTACGCATGCATCTCACACAAGAATAAGGCCTCCTAAACAGCAGAGTCAAAAAACTTTTGAGGAGCTTATAGTCTGGGTCACAAACATCCCTATTATAGGCAACTTCTCCAGACATCAAAGAATCTTCCCAAAATTGTGTGCATGTATTATGAATCTCATAAAATACATAAATGAACCGAAGCTAACAATTTTCCAAGAGTCTGAGTGGCACAATTACCTATTYATTAGGTAATGGAACTAAGCCCAGGCTACTAATAAGCCTTTCTGCAAATAATGCTTTGTGCAACCTTTAATAATAGTTTCCACTAACAACCAACCAGTGATTTTATGAATTGAAAAAATTCACTTCTAAATTAATGTACAACCATTCCCCTAATTTAATGGGGACAGATGATTAAAACTACAATGGAAACCAGTCTTTSCTAAAATCAATGAGCTACCTGTTTCATAGCTTGTGCCAGGATTGGGGTTTTGTGCTCACTTTCAGAATTCTGTTAAATATTCCCCTGTGCCTCCTCTTCCCTTTCCCCTGGAAAATAAAATTATTCAATTTTAAGCAAACTATTAAAAGAGCAACTCAAAATTTGTTCTTCTGCAAGTTATAAACAAGGTGTTTATAAACACTGAATTATAAACAAGCAGGAATAGGTATCGAGTTGGTAAAACTACCAAACTACGAACTAACCACAAGGCAACAAAAGTCAAATAAAAACCAAAAAAACTAATGTGCAAAGAAAATACAAAATAAACAATATCAGGAATACTGAAAATTATACTCCTATACATTTTCAACACAGTGTAAGCAARCCTGGTGAAAATAAAGCCACCATTTCCTATAAAGCCCTAACAAATACTTGACACATGCACTGAATAGCTCCAAGTTCATCATCTCTGCCAGCTATTACCGGAACGAATGGCCAAAGTCTGCAAGAGAAGTCAGCAGYGTGCGTTAAGCTAGACCACCGAGCCATTACCTTAGAAAAGCTGTAAGCAGAATAGAACTTGTAATTTTGCCTGGTACATAACGATGAGCTATTTTCTCTGTCAGTAAGGGAAACTCTCATAATCTCTCTCTCTCTTCCCTCTCGTGGTCTTTATCTCTCTCCCTTCCAGGCTTTTTCTTCCCTGCACACTAAGAAAAAGCAGAGAGCGTATGTTATGCATAAATTCATGACATAGAAAATTCTGTTTTAGCACACAGCTCTTGTGCGTGGGCGCGTGTCTATAAAATAAAAGGCACTGTTACTCTACTAAGTACGAATCCACATCCAGAAATTAAAGCAGATCTCAACATTTTATTTTGACAGCTACGCACAGCTATATTTCCACCAGAGGTTTGACTTCAATACAAGTACCTCGGTTTTAGTGTTATCATCAAAAGATGAATCAAAACTGATGCTTGAAGATAGAATGGCATTAACAGTTGTGAAAGAGAGTTCCCATGCCTGAAATYTGTAATTTATTTTAATTACTTGCTGAAATTATCAGCTGCAGAGAAGCACAAATCCGTTTCCAATTTGTATTTATAAAGTGTCTCTGAACAAAATAAATTTACTCAGCTCTGTACAATGACAATTATTTTATAGTACCTAGCAACACTATGTACCCACGACCTGGAGGAAGCCTGCAAACACAGTACACGTTACACTCTGAGAAGTTAAGGAAAATCAGCTCAAATGAGCAACACTTCCAGCTTGCTTAAACTGCCCAAATCAACCACATAGTTCAGCCACCAACGTAAACGTGTTAGGATGGAACCTGCTCCATGCATTGGTAGAACCGGCAGTGTTACGGTTTCTGTACGAGCCGCATGAGCTCAGCTTATCAAATCTGCAAATCCCATAAAAATAACGTGAAGTTTGGAAAACCACTGACCGTTATTTAACCATGAGGAGGATATTATGCAGACTTCCCTGAAGATCTGTGCTCTTTGGGTCTTTGACGGTGCACAGCCCTTACTGTCCATCTTACAGAGGCATTCCCGCAGGCACGTAAACATTATATAAATCCCCCCCAGAGACAGAGATCAGTCTGTAACTTCAGAGAACCATCTCCTTTGGAGAAAGCATCACCTAGCAAAAACGCTTTGGGTATCTCACCAACGCACCAGCTCCTGGGGTTCCTACCAGGTGCCCGCAGAGGCTTAAAGCAACACTTGAAATTCGCTTTGACGCGTTAAAACGAAGAGGAGCAAGGCTGAGCAACGGTAACCAGGAGGAATAAACAGGATTAAGTAACAGGTGTCTGCCTGCTCGCAAGCCCAAGCGCGCACCAAGCCCTGCGCTCGGTGCTGCTGGCAAAATGGCACCTGGCTCCGCACGGCGCTTCCAAAAGTTACCCGCAAGGGCTCCGAGCAGCCGGGATTGGCGCGGGGGGCTGCGCTACTCACCCACCGGAAAAGGAAAATAGCATTAAAATAATAAGAGAACAGGAACTCCCGAAGGTGAGCCTTTCCTTTGTTTAAAGGAAGAAAGGGGAAAAAAGAAAATAAATAAATAAGCCGAAGTTACACCGAACTGCACAGAAACATTTGTCACACCGCCCAGCGCTGACAAAATCCGGATACGCTCCGAAACTACAGCGAGCAGGCGGCAACCGAACCGCCAGACACACACACACAAACACACACACGTACATACGTACGTTCACAGCCGCGCGTGCACATACATTAACATGCATATATATATATATATATATATCAATAGGCACGGAGGCGGCGGCGCCAGGTTACGGCCGCCGCCGGGGCCGCGCCGCCCGTGAAGGACGCGCCGCCTCGGGGCGATGCCGCCGCCGCCGCCTCAACGGCCGCCAACGGCCGCCAACGGCCGCTCGCCCGCGCGCCGCCCCCGCGCCGCCCTTACATGAGGGGCCGCCGCCGCGGCCGCTGCGGCCGGCGGGCGCCACCGCGGCGCTGCGCACGGAGCCGGGGCTGCGCGGCCGGGCGCCCACCGCCTCCTGCCGCCGCTGCAGCCTCCGCCTCCTTCCTCCTCCTCCTTCCTCCTCCTCCGCGCGCCTCCGCGTGTGCGTGTCCGGGCGTGTGTGCAGCCCGCTCGCCCCGCAGCCGCGGCTCCTCCCCTCGTCCCTTCCTTCCTTCCTTCCTTCCCGCCCTGGCCCGGCCCGGCCCCGCCGCAGCGCCGGGACACGGCGGAGCCGCCGGGAGCGGCGCCCGCAGCCCGGCCGCGGGCAACGGCCTGCGCGGCCCTGCCGCCCCCGCGGCCTCTGCTCCGTGTCTATCAATATATATATATATATATTGCTATACGTGTGTGTGTGTGTGTATATGGTGCGCAGGGCTCTGTCACTGCAGGGTCCGTGCAAAGACACCCCCATGCTACCCCCTTCTAAAGGGCAGGCGAGGGGTCCCCAGCATGAGCTGTAGGTTGTTCATGGGGACACAGGCGGAGAGGAGGGGACAAGAGCAGGGCAGGGGCTGCCGGGGTCCCTAGGTTTGCACTGGTGGTGGCTCCACTGGGGAAGGGCTGTCCCAGCATGGGCAGACGTCGGAARGCAGTTGGCAAACTTTAATGTTGGTACCAAAGGACAATCCCATCGCCCAACTGTACCTTAAATCCTGGTGTCCCCACACCTTCCTRCCTCCAGCTCTGCGCGTGACTCCCGTTGTGCTACATACGTGAGGGTCCCTTTGCTCATAGCCCTGGGCATGACCTGATGCTTTCGGTTCTTCGGGAGATGAGCAAGGGGGCAGGGAAGCCCCAGCAATGGAGACCCCAGCCTCGAGCTGAGGAGTTTTTGTGACAGAAGCCTGTGTTTGAATGAACAKTGTCTGAATGAACAGTGAATACCAGGTGCTGGTGTTCACTTTTCATCTGCTCAATTAGAAAGTCCTCACAGGYGGAGCGGTAGAGGTGGATCTTCAGAAATGCATGAAGTGCAAGCCTGTACCTACACTGTGGATGTATGGGGCCAAGGGAGGAACATTTAGGAACTGACACTGTACCTGCACGAGCAGCACGTGCAGTGGGTGCAAGCCAATATCACTGTCAGGACTAAAGGGACAGCGTTAACCTGCAGGGCAGAAGAGTAGCTGTTACAGCCACTAAAGATGCAGGGAATCAGCTGGGATTGGGAATGAGCCTTGGGCTGATGAAAGAGTTGTYGTTGGAGAAGTATTTGTTCAGAACTCAATGAAATGGATGCATTTGCTTTTGCACACATGGAGCACAAATAAAGTGCTCCATGCTTCTTGTCTTGCTCTTCTTTTGCAAGATGGACTGTTTGTAAACTACTCCGAGAACTTTGATAGAAGTATTGATAGGGTATTTCCAATGAGGAGTATTATTGGTAGCAACCACTACTTGCTTCTCCTTAGGAATACCGACACAGTTTGTGTTCACACYTCTACAGCTTGTAGTGGCTATAAATACAAATATTTTTATTCTGATTTTATTCTCAGGTTGTCTGGCTTTAYCCACCACTGATCTTATCCCCATCACCTCCAAACTGCTTTCTATATGGCAACAAGCCATGGCTGCCACTTTAAGGCTGCTTACCTGCACATAAAGACTGTCTTCCAGAGTAAAATTTATGCCTATTATCTTCATTAATGGTAGATCTTACAACAGCCTTAACAAAATGGAGTGACTTGAAGTATTTAGGCAACTGCAGATAGGTAGTTATTGCAGTTATTGGTAGCATCTCAGAATTAGCCAAAAGTGTAGTTCTAGTGGAAAAGAGTGTTATTTTACATTCTTTCTTTTTCTGGTATCACCCTTTATGACCTGGCTTCACTTTTTCCTTGTGAAGAAGGGCAGGCATCAAAAGGACAGCGCTTGCACTGTGGCTGTGCAAGAAAACCAGAAGTACTGTCAATGACAATTTTAACACCAAGTGGGCTTCACAGTAAAAGACATTCAAAGTCCCGGAAAATAAGGACACGCTGTGGGTCTGGAACTCCACACATAGCTATAAGTGGCAGGGCCCGGCCCACATAAAAGATCTGTTCAAGTTAGCTAGGTAGGAATGAATTAAAAGTAAACCTGAAATCCTCAGATATTACACCTAATTCTTAAATTTGACTTTCTGCCTGGCTGTGGAAAACATGCAAATATTCCATCTCATTTTCTTCCTTGAAAAAGGATGAAGAAACACTATGCAATAAAGAACAAAGTTGGTTAGCTGAGACATATAAATGGTGCAGACGGGTAAAGGCACAAAAACGCTGAAGATTTGTGGCTGAGAAAGAAGACTTGGAAAGAGAAAAACAATGCAAACAATTCATACCTGTTGAAAACAAAATGCTATAGGTAACACAGCAGAAAAACTCCACACACTGAAGTGATTAGCTGAAACATGCTGAATTTAAAATGGTAGCCTTGGCTAAAGGTAGAGCTCCACATAACCTGGCCAAGTCAGCAAAAAACCACAGCTGTCCTCAGAGGAATTAATGCAGTTAGCAGCATATTCAGATTAAAAATACTTTTCCAAAGATGTAATTTGAAAGGTTGGCAAAGTCACATGGATCTTTCTTTCACTTTTTATTTGTCATGTGATGAAAAGGGTCCCAGACCCTTTACAATCACAAATCCATTATGCCTCAGAATATCCACACAAAGGAGTTTTATTCTCGGTGCTTTATTTCAAGGTTAGCTAAGGATTTTTTTCCTTGGATATCAGCACACTTAGTGACTGCACATTTATAAGTGGGTATAAAATGTGGTAGGTGTTTGAAGCTGAGCTTGCAAAASCTGGAGCGCTGAACAATTGACCCTCAGTCAAACAGGCTCCCACACTGCCCACCTTGCACTATCATGTATAGTTCTTCTGACCAGTTCATACCACCTGTTATCTAACTACAAATCTCCTTCTTTTTAAGCCTGGGCTTTCCTAGGGAAAACATGTTGACATCGATACTAATGAATGCACAACGTGCAGAATTAGGCACAAAGAAGTTACAAAATAGCTCGGCGCACAATCCCTGTGCAGCTCGAGCCCCATGTACGCAGATAAGCAAGGCTGCCACGCAAGTCACTCTGCAGCTAACAGTGCAGCCTATTTTTCCATGGCCATAGTCCTCAGCACTACTGAGCTCGGGAGGCCGTTCTGACCCTCTCAGTGCTCATCTGCTGCCATCCCACACACTGCAAAAACCCGGTTTCCCATCCCGCAGGTAGCTCACCGGCACAGAGGTCAGAAACCTTACTGGAAACTGCATTAGGATGATGCTCAAGCCAATATTCCCAAACACCGTGGCCTATTAGCCCGGGCTTCGGCGCTGTGCACACAGTAACTATCGTGCTTGTAGCTACATGGCTTTGGATCCRCGCTCTCCCCGGGGAGAACTTAGTTGCTTCTCCTGGAGAGAGGTCGGACCCTGCATGGTATCGTATGTGGCTAATGGTACTGCAGCTCCTCCTGGCAGGTGAAATCCTGCTCTCAGGAAAGTCAGTAGGAAAGCAGCCACTTACATCTGTCATCTTTCAAGCCTTATAGAACAGCTAAATCCAACGTCTTGGCTGCAAAAGGCAACGGGGAGGCAAACTGAAGGCTGAATCATGAGTGTGTTGATTTCTCACCTTCTTCAAAGAAATGGTCATTTTTTGGACTTTTTTGGGGAAATGGATTTTTTTTTTYCATAGCCTTGCTCTTGAACATCACCGAGCCATTTTGTTGCAGTTTGAGGCGGGCATCAAGCTCGGAATATTTTAGTCTGAGCAGTTAAATTTTGGCAAAATACTCAAATGCTTAACATGGAAAATACTAGGTAGTTTTAACTGTAGATGTCACTACCACCTCTCCCATGCCAAAGCCTGGCTAAAAAAAAAAAAAAWATATTTGGTTAGGCAGGACAAGGGATAATGCAACAAATTTGCTTCTTGAAACTTTCCTTTTCTGTAAGACTTTTTCACAAGACCATTCACTTTCCACATTTATAGATAGCATCCTGTTCTATGCCATTCATGGTCCCTATCATTTATATCAGCTAATATCTTTATTATTTACTATTTAATAGCTATATCAGCTATATCTTTATGCTGGGGACCTATATCCCATCAAGCGTTTTGAATTTAAAACACTGAGGTTGCCTTTTTATACATCAGCTTCTTGACAAGCAAGATTATGCCGGTATCTCATTTGTGATTTGATATAAAATTATCTCTGTTAACTGATTCAGAAAGACTGTCATCTTCTTCCTAGTCTTGTCAGGAAGCGAGACGTTCACCTGCGGATGCATATAATAGGAATGAGGAATAGGAACGCAAGAAATGTTTCTCCCCTACCTAAAACATAATATTAGTGACACTGTAATTATTATTTTGAGGTCTTTGTTATTAGAGAGTGAACATTACTTCTCAGTTGTGTATTAATGGCTCTATTCAGGAAAGTAAATAGTCTCCTACTCTATTGGGATATATTTATCCGTAGGCTTGGGCACAAGATCTTGTGCATTCAGCAGCACATAAGCATGTGGCTAAAAGAAGAGTTCCTTCAGAAGCTGGATAATGCAGCAGAGAGGAAAACAGAGCTTTCAAGATAATGCTATTAATAAGATTGTGTTTTTCCGTTTGGACATTAAAAGAAAGGGTTTGAGGTTCCTTGTCCTGTTTAATGACAAGAAATTAAATTTATCATTAAACAATTTGAATCTTTTAAGAAACCCATATCTCCACCTCTCACAAAAAAAAAAAAAAAAAAAAAAAGAAAAAAAAAAAAGGAAAAACAAAAGCATCATTATCAAACTATTAAAACAATGTTAAACCTTTTGGACAGGGATTTAGTCAGCTTTAACACGGGGGAGGCAAGGGTCTCCTCGCTCTGCTTTATTAGTACCCCAGGCACAAACCATATCTCTACAGGGGTAGGATACATTCTCACTGCAGGATCTGTTCTCCCAATGCTAGGGGAAGCAGCAGCCCAAGAAGGTCCAAGCCCTGGGCCTCCTCTCTCACTCTTGAGGTATGGCCCAGTCCTCTCCATCTCTTGTTACTGACTTAAAACCAGCGAAGTTCTACTGATGCCAAATATGAAACAACTCTGCTGTTTGCCAAAGAGTGTAATCCACCTCCAATATCTCTAAAGTCCATCCCCTTAGCACCACTAACAAAACTAAGATGGCATACTGAGCTCTTGAAGCTACCTTCTCAAGGCTAGCATGACCTAGAGAAGCATTATATTATTATTATTATTATTATGGCCATTATTATGGCCGCAAGCATTATAATGTCCACACATCCATTCCTTAAACAATAATATACAATATTCTCAATGCTCTGTAGCAAGACAAGCACATTGCATAAAAACTGTGCATTGGAAGTCATGAAGGATCACACAGTAATCAACTACAAGAAACCCGTGCCCTCTCAGAAATTATCTGCTTTAATTATTGATGCAAAAATGCAAGGATCTTTTCAATTTATGACTGTTCCCTCCCAAGAAAGTGTTCAAGCCTAAAAAGTGGACAAACAGGTCTGACTCATGTATCTTCCAGTTTGGGTTGACTGTCTTTTGTTTTCAGTCTGGCTAGGTATTGTTCAACATTCAACACCCTAATATCACAATATTCATGCTTTAGTTATAATAATGGATAGAAACTCTCTATGGATCCATTTCAGTCAAAAATTAAGAGATGTTTCTTTTCTTTCCTTTTTTTTTTCTTTTTTTCCCCTCCCTTCTGGCAGTAGGCCATCAATGGATACAGTGAAGACTGAAGAGTTTTCAATATGTAATTTTGAAAATTTTCATCATTACACACACCATAATAATATTCACATCATAAATATTTCATCTTTTCTCTCTCTCCATCTCTCAAAAATGCCTAGGAAATGAAACTTTCTTAATATTATCCAGCATACCCCTCCTTCTGACATACCTTCCTGTTCTTCACTTTCCAGGACTCAGATTATTTTCTTCTACTCAAAATTTCACTGAGAAAGCATTGCGTGGTGTCATTGCTCTTACTAAAGAGAAATAAGCATTTAGATGCCATCTGAGTATTTATATGTAAACGTACAGTACAAGTTCAGTGCATGTGGTAGAGCCAGTAGCTTTCCATACTGCACAAACATCAAAGAGGTCCCTTGAAGGTGAAGGTGTGTGTAGTCAGACCATGATTCTGGGTGCAAAAAAMCCCACATCTGCAGACTGCCTGACTAGCCTTGGTATTCTGATTCTTCAGCTGCTTGACACATTTTTTTTCCGCYCATATCCCTGCAAAAAGTGAAGGACATCAAGCCTACTTGTCTGCTTTTCCTCCCCAGCCTGGGAGGACACGTGAGCCCACCACGAGTGAACGTGTTGTGCATGACAGCGAGTGCGTGTTGCTCACTGCAGCTGACAGCAGCAGTGTGTAAGGCTGTCTGCTGGCAAAGCAAGGACAGTGCAGAGCACCTGTATGCCAGAGAAACCCAAGTATATTAATGCCACCCACTGCTGAGCCATCTGCAGGTTATTACATATGTCAGTGCCTTGATGGACAGAGAGTTATTAGAAAAGAGCCCACTGCTCAGGCTTAAGCACATCTCCCCTTGCTATGCTGTTATTTATGTCTTCACCTTATTTGCAGCATTTGCTTTTTAATTCATATACTGGCAGTGATATATGGCAGGAGTCCACAAATGCCTAAGACAGCATCTGGTTGGACCCCAGAGGAACTGTCTGTTCTGAGGTAAAACTGCAGTAAAGCTGAGGATCAGTCAGCAAGCCACACTTTTCTGATCCTGGACAAGTGTGGAATACTTGGGTATGTCCTTATTGCAGGGTACGTTACTCAAACAGGTAGAGAGAGCAAGAATGCCACCACAGTGCAGCTCCAAAAGCAGTACTGTTCCCTAGTGACCAGGGATGCTGGGTTTGCAGGAGGTCCATTGCAAGGGACCTTGTTGTTGACATTAGTGCAGAACAGAAAGTCATTAGGTGTTCTGCATGCACTGGGCTTGCACGAGGGAACTGCATAGTTATTCCCACCCCTGTCTTGCTTTAGACTGAACAGTAGCTGCATCCTTGTCTTGAAGAACTAAGCTACAGCTGAGTAATTCAGGCCAATTTGCCTCGTATCTGGTGTTGAGCAGGTGTTGGCTCTTTGCAGCATCACACAATGGTGCAGAGTTCTTGCCAACTCCACTTTTTTTTTCCTAGAAGTCCACCAGCTTTTATTTATTTTTAAACTTTGTCTCTTGCCTGCACTAGTATTGCCCTTAACACTGTATTTTGAGGCATTAGTAGCAGACCTATCCCTCACTGAGGAGTGGGGAGCACTTGCTACCATCAGGCTGGTAAAGATACCAGGTCCTTCAAACATCACTTGGAGAACAAGACATATCAGCACAGCAAAATGCCACATCCTTACAAGCAGCCTTGGCCAGTCGTGCAGTAGGAAGAACGTGGCTTTCTCTTCAGACTGTGTAACAGCATTTTAGCTCCTGTTGCTAAAGAGCCCACGGTGAGATGGAGTTGAAGGGGCTGCAGAGAGGCTGCTGCCATCATAGACAGGCAGAGCTGAGGCACAAATGAAGGCAGCAATGTCCTCCCTCCTGTACAAATCTGCTCCCAGAGCATATTTCTGTACACTGTATCCCCTGGGGGGTGTATTTCACCTGCATTTGAAGCACAAGACATAGTCCGGCTCGCCAGCTTGTTCCAAGGCTGATTTGGGTTTTCCTCTTTCCCCTATTTCCCTTTTTTCATCATTTTCACCTCCTCTTTTCCTCACTTTCCGCTCTCTATTACCACTGCCATCACCCCCTCCAGACCACCCACCAGAGTGCAGGAGGCTGGTATCATGTCACCCGGCCTAAGGAGAAACTGGAGACAAAGCGCAGGAGATGCTCAGCAACTGATCTTAAGGAAAGGAAGACAAATTAACTACTGTTGCAATCTTACCAGTTTCGACAATTCTGCCAAGGATAAATTTGGCCCAAAAGAGCAGCAAGAGTGCAGCACATGAGCAAGTCTGACCCTGCAACCCACTGCTCCTACCCTACAATCCAAGGCAGCAACGTTGCATGTGCAACAGGGCAGTTGTACAACTCAGTGACTGTTCATCCTCAGTTCTCTATAGTACCACTCCACAGACTAAAACCTTAATGAGTGTTTTGCCAAGTTCCTGTAATCACACAAAATTTCATAATTTAAACATGTTTTGAAGCTCCAGAGGAAAAGAAATAAAAAAAGTACATCAGTGAGAACTAGCCATCTGGAAAGCTTTGGAGACTTCTTTTGCTCATTTGTTTGTTTGCTGCTCAGCCATTTCAGTAGCATAAGCGTGAAATATGTTAAGCTTTTAAGTTAAAACATTAGTTTTAACTAATGGCTTAAAGCACCAGCCTGGCAGCAACAATTCAGCACTAGGAAAGGTAAATGCTTTCTGAACGACAACAGAGGCTTGTGATGGTGGGAGGTAGTGGCCACACCRTTCCGACCTGTTACTCCTTGCTAATGCTCTTAATAGCAGTATTTCATTGTGACATCGTTTTTTTCCTGCCTGCCGAGTTGAAAGCTAGGAATAGGTTCTAGACTTGAGGGTATGAAGGCAAACAGCAGCAGCCTGACCAGACATCCCCTGTTTAGGTATCATTGGCCAAAACTTCACGAAGACTTAGAGAGAGAGAGAGAGAGAGAGAGAGAGAATTGGTTGTGAGAAGTGCTGGGCACGCTGCACTCCCGCAGAGCGCGAGCACCAGCTGTCCCTGGAGCTGCAGCAGCCAAGGAATGGAGAGGAGCTGGAGAACGACCACAGAGACGGCTCCACGGCTCCCGCAGACTCGGCAAGCGGGCACACCAGGCTGCAGGGATTACAGGAACGGGCGCATCATTTTATCCAACAGGATTGCAAGGCACAGTTAGTGTGGACAAAGACTAGTTTGTTTAAAATGCCRAGTAATCCTTGGGTTCCTAAAGATTAGAGCGTATTCCGCTGTGGTGCAGATGCATAATAAATTCAGAGACTCCGCACTGACACTGCTCCCCGTGAAATCCAATATAGCATAACACAGCGATAATTCCTAACCTATTTGGAGTTACATACTTATTCCATTCACATGCAGGTGACATTTAAAAAAAATTAAAGTCACTTCTAGGCTCTTTTCATTATTTGCCACAACACTTTTTAAGTATTTCCCTCCAGATGCAACATTTCTGAATGTTTTCTGCAGATCCAGGCTTTGACTAGGCAAACTTGAATATATATATATATTTTAAGTTACAGACACAAGACAGCTCCTAAAAACATCCATGGGAATATGCTGYGAACCCAGTCTGGGAGTACAGTACATTATGTATTGCAGTATGTGTCAGTTCAAGCATTGCACAAAATTAAACCTGCTTTAAATAAGTGAAAAGGTTTTCATGTGGTGTTCACACCTTTTTTTATTCCTTTATCCTTGCTGACATAAGTTTATGTCAGCAATACAATATGCAATTGCTTTCCTGATACATATCTATAGATGTTGAGTACTTCTGTTAAAAAACAGTTGGTAAATTAAATCACACAGGCACAAAAAGAATGCRGACAATTAAACAGACAGTAGTGACATTTTTAGAAATAGAAGACAACTCTAATGTTCCACACGGGACATCTTACATTTCTAAGTTACCTTAAGSAGAAGCATAAGGTTGCTCCAATGTTGCTCCAATTTTCATTTCATGTTTTTAATACGTTAAATATGATCTTCAGCACCGTTCATTAAGAAAACACACACAACACAAGTTGTCACAGTGGAACTTGGTCCATGTTCATTCCAGCTGCAGGGAGCCACAGCACCCAGCTCCCTTGCACCCTGTTGGGGAAAGCCACACGTGCTCTATTTTCTTTCCCCAGCCCGAAAGCTGGGGAAATAATATCAGAACTAATGATGTGAGGGGCAACTCCTCCTTGCAACAGCTAGAAAAAATAAGAATTCATCCAACCCTGTGTGATTATAGATCCAGGCAGTTTTCATGTTTTCCGC
This sequence comes from Nothoprocta perdicaria, assembly GCF_003342845.1. Classification (NCBI taxonomy): domain Eukaryota; kingdom Metazoa; phylum Chordata; class Aves; order Tinamiformes; family Tinamidae; genus Nothoprocta; species Nothoprocta perdicaria. The sequence continues at coordinate 1,396,775 of NW_020456232.1, read as the reverse complement.
CCAGCAACACTYGGAGAAGCAGGCTTAGCATTTTGCTTGTGTGCACTCCCTACCTAAAACAGTCTCTTGCCTCAATTCAAGCCCTCTGCTATTTTTTCCAGCCTGTGGGGTTTTGTTGTGGAAGGTTTTTCTTTTCCGAGTGGTGCATTGAAGGCACCTGAATGAGAAAAGAGAGAAGGGAGAATTGAACATGACTGAATGAGTAGATTGACGGGGCAGCTAACAAGGGAGTTAGGAGAGGAGAGACAGGCCAGAGCAGAGGAAAAAAGCAGCAAAAGCCAAGAACTAACAGGACACAGGAGAAATGATAATGAGAGGATGGGAAAGACATGCTAAAAGACTGGAAGAGATTATGAAAAGATGGTGTAAGCACCGCTTATCCTTATATCAGATTATTACATAAAGAAAACACTGGGGTGCCGAAACAAAATAAGAAAGTAAAAAAATAAAGTATTTTATTCTAAAAAGATGTGAAATATAGAACAAAAACRAAAATTCCTTTAAATGACAGGATATGCGGCCTTGAAGGAGACAGTAACAGAGTTTCTGTTTCTTTCTTTTTCCAACCACATCTCRGTCTGAAACCATAGGTGTTGAATAAATTTTTAATTGAGAGCATAAATGATTTACATGTTCTCCACAATACTTCCCTCCTTTCTCCACCAGAGAAATTATTTCAGCAAGCATCAAATCTAGATTTCTGGTGTCACTGCCACAAATAAAGTCTAGTCCTCTTGACTCTGTCTCTACATCTTGACAGTGCATTATTTTTGCCCACTGTCAGGCAAAGTAAAAATTGAGAAATTTCTCTTTAAAAAGATATTTTGGGGGAACATGATAACCTAATCAAATATCTGTTTATACCCTCAGGAGAGAGGGGRAAAAAAGGAAAAACAACTGTTAACATTTGGATGAGTCTACAATTAACATTTGTATGATCTTACATCCTAATGCGAAGATATTTGAATGCTTTTGGGTGATGCATAATAAAGAGCTGGTTACTAAACTTAGCAGCACTTCATGTAGATTAGACATTATAATTGATGCTTACAGAACAGGACCAAGAGAAATTAATTTTATGTTGCTCCAATTTCACTGGTTTAAATTAAAGAGTTACACAAAGGGCCTTTACCATGAGGGAGAAGAAAAAAATTGGATGTATTCGTGGGTGACAGCAATCATTTTTACTGATTCTGGTGGTGGCTGGAGGTGTTTCTCCTGCCCAGGTTGAGCTCCCCCGTCTCGGTGCTCTGTGCTGCACTCTCCCTACAAACCACTTTGGTCTCCTCCAGTTTCCCTTGACTGAGGCACTTGCCCTGCACTCTGCTCTGCTGTGACTACTTGCACGCAGGCAAGTGTCACCGCTTCACAGAYGCTGAGGTGACGTTACAAACATCAACTAAAGCAAAACATCGCACTGGTTCTTCAGTCCTCTGCATCTTTTTTTGCAGAGTTAAGGCCTTGGACGTATCCTGCATAGGAAGTACCCTACTTCACATCTGCAGGARTCATTTCAACAGACTGGCTTTGCACAGGTGTCCAGAGAGTGAGGGATCCTCCTTCAGGGGCACACAGCTTAGACCCGAACAAACAAACAAACCCACATGCAGAAATCCTCCTTCTGCAATTTCTTTCCTCTCATGCATGGGTTTAGAAAAGCTGCTCTACTGGAAATTGTGCCCTCCTCTTGCTCTTCCCTTTCCAAAGTTTGGGGCCCTAGCTTCTGAAGGTGGGGGGAATATCTTGCTGGTCCCATTCTACTCCCCACCAGCTACACACTGTGCCTTCTCCCACTCCTCTCCACTGTGTTTTTTGCAATTCTGCACCAACATCTCAGCTTGCCAGCCCAGTCAGCAGCTATTCTCCACTCACAAAGATCTAGCTCTGTGCACACTGTTGGGAAGAGGAAGGTCTCTTCTAGAGCAGAAACCTCATGGACCAGCACCTTCAATGACCAGCCAGATAGATATGCTGGCACCACATGACACCTTCAGTGGTAAAAGAGACAGTCAGAGACATAAGGTACAGATAATTCATGAAGCTTGTATATTGGGATAGATAACCCAAATCATGTCCATGCTGTATTATACTTGGGAGACCACTTACTGTGTGGATGATGGGCAGYGAGATTTACCTGCAGAGCCAGGAAGCTAATTCAGTTACAGCTGATCAATGAAAGTCTGAAGTAGACAGACCAGCTACTGGATCACATAGGAGGGTGAAGCATTAGTCCAAGCATGGACTAAATCCAGGGCACCCTCTCCCCAGGACGTTCCATTKTCACTAGCTCCCATTCCTGCTCATGGTCCCCACGAAGTAGGGAACAGCCTCTGCACACCCCAATGTAAGTTACTGAGGTTAAGGAGCTGCCTGGAGAGACTAAACTCCCCTAGGCAAGGGAAGAATTTAAACTCAACCCCAAGCTGGGTCTGAAAGGAGAAGCAGCACTCTCACATGAAGGAGTAAAGGAAAATCTTCTGTATGGAATCCAAAGAGAAGTCTTGTGCCTGCAAACTGTGCCACATGCAGCACTGAAATAACTCTTCCTGCTATGAGAGGTCAAAAAAATCTCTCTTCTCCTTCACACTGCCTGCTGGCCAACTTGGATGGCTCCACAGACTCACTTCTGTGGACCTATTTCTTCGGCATTTGGCTTCTTGGGCATTATAGGAGGCACCTCAGTGATTACACTGGGCTTGTGACCACACGACAGTATAACTACAGCACCCTGCACTATGGTGCTTCTGTAAGCCCAGCTCTAAGGATTTGGTCATTCCAGCACTTTAGAAARCCCCACATTCCTGTAATTATACCTCGCTCTAGAGTTAAGTTTTCTATTTATCTCCATTGTASAACAATCTTGTGACCCGGCACTTTCCAAGCACTCCAGTCTAAGATTATCCATATCAAGGAAGTCATAAAAGAGGAAATTCCTATAATCAATATTTGAAGAAGAAGATAAACAACATGTGTTTGTGTGGAATCCCTAGTTAATTGTTGGCAGAAAAGGGAGGTGAAAGCAGCAAGAAGCAGGGGATCACCTGTAATGCCAGCTGCRAGCTGGACTGATTAATGCCATTGTCAGTTGTGCTTCCACATAGGTTTGKAAGAGTGGCAGGAAGCTTCCTTTAAGGTAATTAATAAATTAGCTCACACTCAGAGGTAGAGAGGAAGGAGAATACTCATGTGTAAAAAACGTGAACTTTTTGACGTTTGAAAACTTTGACCTATTGTATCAGAAGTTGGTATGAAACTCAGTGGTGCCACTTTCCTAGCTGAGTT
>NW_020456232.1:1281835-1393268 GCF_003342845.1 Nothoprocta perdicaria | reverse complement strand
AGAAGGACTTATCTATATACTGGCGCTGCAACATTTCCTCCCCAACATCTTGCCCCTCACTATCAGTGCAAGGAAAACCTAAAAAACAAACAAAACCAGGTCAACACAGTTCCCCAATCCAAGCCACAATATATTAATAATTATTCATACCTATTTCATCCTGCTAGTCTGAATCCAAGCATGATGCTGCCTCACACAGCTTCTAGCTCAAAGTGCACCTCTTCCAAGTTTCTTACATCTTTCCTTTTTATACTCTGCTTAAACAGCTGTGCCTTATTCCCCACTCAGCATCCTATTTCCCTTAAGAGAGATAATTAATTTAGAACTCCAGGCAAAAAGACATAGTTGAAGAACCAATTTTCCTGATGGTGCCTTTCTTTCCTTAACCATTGAATGGTGCAATTCTGTGATATTTGCACAGGACCAAAGGAGTCCGCCYGAATCAAAACCAAGCACAAAACCAAACAAAATAAGCAAACAAAAACACTCTTCAACGTCGGGTTATCGTAGCTAAAATTAAATGCATGAGGAATTCCACAAGTTATATTCTTCTATGGCAGTATTAACTGATGTTTGCTGAAAAAGTAGTTTAGGAAACATTTGGRGAACCTCAAGTGCAAGAAGTTGTTCAGCAATTTCTTTTCCTCATCAAAGGGGTCCAGTATATTGGCATGGATTTAAGCTTCCCAGACACATTTCCTACTTTGTGGTCCCGAAAAGGAGGTCATCAGGGGCTCAGGTTACCTGGAGAATCCTGGTCTGCTCTCAGGTAAAGGGTCTGCAAGATCATCCTGACCTTGCAGCTATGACAAAGGCAGAAATGGTCCCCAGGATGGGGAGGACGCCAGCCTGGGTCTTCTATAAATAAGTACAAAAGCGTAACGGGGTATACGGGCCTTAGGGATGAGTTGGAGATAATTTTAGTTATTTAGGGTGACTTGGATGAGGCTCAGCCAAGTGGGACCTAAGGCTGGGGTCAAAGGTTCTTTTGAGTTTAGCACACATAATTACATAATGAAAAATAAGGTGTTTAAATGTGGAGAGTAGCTTATTGCATACACTTTGTGCAATGAATAACTTCAGCTAGCCTATTTTTTGCATGATTTCCCTTTAGAACTAAAATCCCAGTCCAGATAGTGAAAAATACATTACTTTTTTTTTTTTTTTTTTTTTTTTTTTTTTTAGTGCCACAGCATATGAAGTATGGAAGAAAAAACATCCACACACATATACGTGGCTCTGTTTCAATATGACTTTAGAAAGAAGAAAAAAATCCAGGCAATCCCAGTTTTATAATCCAGCATGGGCTCAATCTACAAACAGTGTGTTTTATAGACTACAGGAGCAGCCCCATGGAAATGGATTTACGGACAACAATGAGAAAGAAAGCTACATTTACGATAAATAACAGCATCATTTGCAGACGATCACCTCTGTTCAGTCCTAGCAATGACCTTTAAAGTTGGAAGGACATGCAGCCCAGACAGGTAAGGGAAACAGTTGTATAATTACTCTTAACTTTATGGTATATTTTGCTCTAAAGTATGAGGTGGGCTTTTTTTTTTTTTTTTTTTTTTTTTGTACAAAGAAGAAGAGCTTCCAAAACTGTATTTCAAATGGAACTGCATTTGTTAGACATGACAATAGTTAGGGGAAGATTTCAATAAATAATAGGTGCTTTTAATCTCTAATGTCTGTAATTAGTTAATGTACTGTGTAACAAAAACAACAAAAGAAACCCACGCACTTACAGCATGTCATTACTCATCATTTCTCCACAGGAAAAAAAGCGAACAAAAAGACATAACATTGCAAACCCAGTATTTTGCTAACTTGTCTTTTAAGAGCCTTATTCCTATTTAATATGCATTTAATGATGAGGCACAACTGAATAATTTAGAATGCAGATGACAACTTTTCAAGAATGGTTTTATCAGTGTGTGACAGTTTCCTCTTTTACCATATAAATAGACAACAGGAATCACTACTAACGTTATTAGTTTTGGCTCATCTTCCTACCTCCTAAATAGGAAAATCATGGAGTTTTTTTTGTTTGTTTGTTTTGTTTTTGTTCTTTCCTTCCAGTAGTGAATTTGCATGGTTAGTTTAGAATTTCCTGCTTGCGACTGTTGGATCAGTTTATTACAAAAAAAAAGAGGGAGTCCTGCATTATACATGCACTGCTGAAGTTGCAAAGCCAGACACTCCYGGGAAATGTTAGAATTATGTCTGCACCATCTTAATTTTGCAGGTTATTACATTTTAGGCATATGCAGCAACCTTACCTTGGCTGGTAATAACAAGTCTGCTTACAACAAATGTATTTATGCTGTCTTTACTCACAAGGATCCTGAAGCAGGAATTCATCTCCACGCAACAAAGCGTCTCGCTTGGTTAACTATATTTTTAGTGGCATTTAAACACATATATTAATAAGGATTATTTTAAGCACTTTTCTGTTTTTAATGGTGGCTGAAGAACAGTACCTCTTTCTGCTATTCACACCGATAGTTTTAGTGAGGATAGYGTTAAATTAAACATGACATCTAGCCTTTATGCTATTATGGGTGTATGCAACTAATAGGCATAAGCAAGCATCCTCATTTAGTAAAATGCCTCAACTGAACAAAAAGAACAGTTCAAATTGCTAGAAATTCTTCCCATACATTTTTTTTCCTCCAGATTCTTGGATTACTACTTCACTTTGTCCAAGGAAAAAGATAWCTAGATTTAAAAGCACCTTGAAATGAGGAGATCATTTTAAACATGCAAATATCATTAAACAATTAATATTGTTCTCCACATTCTCATGAAGCTACTTTCTTCAGCCTTCTTTTCAACCTTTAATTTTTTGCCCTTATCAACACTACTTTATGTAGGTACACACCCTACATAAGGTGCCAAGTTATACAGTATTCTGTTGGATTCAATAATAGACTTAAATTTAGCAATTGTCTTATTGGAAATAATGCCATTATCTCATGTGCCCTTGTACCAACTCCCAAGCTACGGCCTGGCTCTCTTGATAATACTGCGTTCAAGATGCACATTATCTCAGAGGTCAATGCAAAAGGAAAGATGTTACACAACCCYGAAGAACAAATCCTCCAAGGAGAAGCTCTCAGGAGACACTAAAATGTTATATTCTAATATTGGCACAACATCTACTGTCTTCTTGTGCCCTTTAAGTACACAAGTGGTGCCCCCTTACTAGGTGTTGCCTGTTGCCCAGACATGTTCTTCCTCAGCACGCTCAATATGGTCACCTGGATGTCTGCCCATAAAAACTGTAAAGGGCAGTGGACTAATGGACCAAGCTCAGGCAAATCCGAGCTTGCTCTGCTCTGTGAGGTCACATGGAAGTTCCCTGTAACCTGTGGGGATGAATTCCTAAGGACAGCAAGATAAATCCAGGAACTACTGAGCAAGGTGAGTTGGGGTGGTTTAGGTGCCTACATTCAGAGGGTTGCTCACCCTGTAGACCTAAATTTGCACTTAAATTTTCTGTGGCTTGATTGCTATATCAGACAATTATCTATAATATTCTCCATCACAGAGGGTATTTTAAAGAAGCAAAGACTAAACTGTACCAATACGACAGCCTATGCATAAGCACAGAATAATCTAAGGATAGGGAACTAGCCTTAAAAGCAAGTAGCTTGGGTACCAACAAGTAAATTAGTTTGTGCTGAGCACACTTGTGCACTTGTTACACCAACAAGTGCTTGTTGGTACTCAACAAGCACAAACAAGTAAATTAGTTTGTGCTGCTATGGCTAAGCGCCACCCAGGATTCGAACGTACCCATGTTCCTCTGTATGAGGAACTCCTGTGACTGCAATGCAGACATACATCAAGGTTGATGAAGCACCAGATACAACAGAGAGGCTGCAAATGACCCACTCATCACCAAGTCAACTGGTGCTACTGGGAGGCTGGGGTGCCTTTGCACGGTCTCCATTCTCAAGCCACCAAGCGTGTGGCTGCAAGATCCTTAGTGCAGCAAGGAGGGAGCRGGGTCTGCAGCACACGGTTGTGCCCCAGAGCTGCCAAAGGATGGAGATTAAAATATTTGATTAACTGGAGAGGAAATCAAATGACACTCACTGACACAATCCAGGAATTCTGCTGAGATCTTGTTTACCAGCTGGAAAGCAATGCACTGAGGGTGCTGTGACCAGGAGGAAGCCTTGCTGAACACAATTGCTGAAATCAAGCAATGTCCCACATCATGGGGCACTTTACACTGCCCTCCGTTAACACTAGGGCTTTCTTTTTATTCTCCCCTCCACACCCTCCAAACGACCCTTTTAGAGTGAAACATTTATACAGAATCACTTTAAAATTCTGAGGAAGAAACTAAATAAAAAATATTGGCAGTTCTTTCTAAGAAAGCACCAATAATGGTTTTTAATAAAAACGCTGATGAAAAACGTAACAAAAAATTCAAAGAAAAACGTGTGCAAAAAGTCATTAGTGCCACATCTTTAGTGATTTCCTTTAAAGAAGTTTTGATGGGTACACTCTCTATTTAATTTTTTTTTCATCATTTCCTCCCTTAGTCTCTCCTCTCCCCATAAAAATCAATTTCTGGCCATAGCAACGTTAAATAGGTAAAAAGATTTTCTTACCAGCACCATGACAGCAGCTATTCTGCAAAAGGGATATAAAGATGATGAAGAGAGAGGCTTTATGAACCTGCGAGATAGCAGGCGCGCTCGTGGGAAGGCGTGAAATTGTAGAACAACAGGAGAGACGGGAGCTGGTGCCTGGATTACTAATAGAGCCGAGGAGCTCTGGAAAAGGGACAAGAGTGGGAGAGCGCTGGGAAGCATCAGGAGCGAATAAACTCGGCATCGCTCCCTCCGACAGGCTTCTCCTCAGATAAAGGGCACAAACCCCCACGGCCTGCTCAGATAAATTGGCACGGCTCTGCTGGCTCTAAAGGCAACTGCGGCTAATTGAGGCAAGTGGAAGGAAATAAGCTCATTAAAAGCAACAAAAGGGAAGAGCCACATCCCTCCTGCCCACAGCAAACCGAGAGCATCGCTGTGGCAAGTGAGAGGGGCAGATGGGCCACCAGCTCATAGCAAAAGCATAGAGCAGAAGCATAGAGCACCCTACACTGTAGAGGTCCATAAAACACTTCTTGGGTGCCAATTTCTCTTTTGTTTCTTTCCCCCAGACAGAAATAGCTTCCAGACAGGGTTAGTCCCAGCCTGGGGGGGGACTCCAGGCATTTGCAGACAGGAGAGGAAGGAAGGAAGTTATGGTCTATATACACACAGCTTTGGCCACTGACTATTCCTCACGCAGAACTTTAAATTAATCCAAAGACTGGGAACAAAGAAAAAGTTGCCTTTTAGGCTTAACTTCAGGCGATTCAGGTGTGCCCTGTACATTCAGAAGACAAGATCCCATCTTATCAGCTTTGTTGTTGCATTTCTGGTTGAAGCATACTTAAAGAATTCAACTAGTCCTCAAATAAACACTCCTTGCAAACAACATCGAACAAGTTGCTTTAACTTTAATCAAGAGGATTTTTTAGTAAGGATTTTTTTTTTAGTAATCAGACTGAAATAATTCACTGAAAATTAATCTACCGAAGGGAAAAMCCACATAAAAATGTATGATAGAAAGTGTGTGCATATCATTTCAATAACTGTCATTCAGAGCCAGAATGAGTTGCAAAAAAGAGGATACACTCTAGTCAAGCTTCAACCTCAACCCTCCACTGCTTCCATAGTCTCAGCACAGCTGGAAGTTTTTGCTAAATTTATCAGCAATAAAGCAGTGAACAATCAGAAAATGCAAAAAAACCTTCGCCGCCCCTTTGAAATCCAAAGCTAAATCCAAGGAGCATTGGAAACCAGGCCAGGGAGATGTCACCGAACGATTGCATTTCTATTTGTGATAATTAAAAAGGCGGAACCCTGCCTAATCATACCTTTGAAAGGGAACAGTCCAAGCCAGCTACATTTTTTTGAGTTGAAAACAAATTCACTGCACGCTAGTTTGGTTCCTGAATGCCTGCAAATGTTCTAYTTTTGGGCAAGTAAAAATAAATACATTGATGAAGTCTAGCAAATCTTTTCGTAACACTTTCAGTTAAGTGGTATCTCTGTGATATCGAGGTTATGGCATATTTTCTGAAGGACAAGTTAAGACACTGGGTAGAATGTTTCAGAGGTGCCAAGTCCTGCTGACATTCTAGATTACCTAGGCATATCTCCCTGCTTTGAAAACTAAACAAAACAACAAAAAAGTTGTTTCTGAAAATTTCACCTATTTATTGTTCCCTTTCCCTAGGAACTCCATATTTAGGGTGATGTGGCTGAAACAGGTATTGAGGCCAGTGCTGTGCTGATGAGTCCATGGCCCTTTTTCCTGTGCACTGAGCACATTGTTTCTAATGGAATCAATAGCTTGCCCTCATCGTCTCTGAAAATCAAGTTGTAAGTCTTCCTGGCATGTSAGTGTTCATTCTTTTAATTAAACAGCTGAAACTGTCTAGAGCTGGTGAATGTAGCAAGCTTGTTTTGCTCCCCAGTATGTCTAGGGAGAGTACACCCTCTTCTCCTTGTATTAGCTTTKCTTAGCTGGAAGAATGGGCTCTTCAGATTTAGGTAGCATATTGTTTGGTATTCTATTAACTATATATATTATCACCGGAGTACATTCAACATAAATCCTTCCCAAGGAATAACATAGCTTCGCTAAGCAATGCTTGTTTTATTCAATAAAAGACTCCGTTTTTCTCTAGCACAGACAGGGCACCTTCCTCTACTGTTCTCATGGTTCAGTTGCCGCTGCACCGAAGTCCCTTTCTACCCAAGGCAAACGCAGGGCCACCGCATGCTGCTGCGAGCTGGACAAGAGCTCTTGCTCTTACACCTTTGAGAAGGAAGAAACATGGACGGGGGCAACTGCCAGACATAGAAACCCAGGCAACCTCCCACAGACACCYCATGTCTTCCCTTTCCCCAGCATTTTCACATGCAGGAGGTCAAGGCAATAGCATGATATATAAGACATATACGAGAGATACATGAGAGCTATGAGGTCTCTTATAGAAGAGAAGGAGAAATGATGAACCCTTGGCCACATGCTGTCTCAGCCTGGCTGCTCTGCTTATAAAAGACCCTGTTTACTCAGGACCAACTTCTGCTCTCTTTCCCCACRTGGGCAGGTTCCTGGGCGGCCAGGAGCGCCTCTGAGAGCAGGTCTGTGTCACTCACTAGGCTGTTCTCCTGGAAATGCTCCCCTGGGACGATGGCAGGAAAAGCACATGGAGCTCACAACTATTCAGTTACCTGCAGCACACAAAGCCCAGCTCGGGACAGCTTTACCCCTCTCCAAATATGTGTTTCCTCTCACGTATGCGGTGCCAGGGCGAACACGAGCACCCGGTCTGCCCCTGCTCCAGGGCCTGTGGCATCCTTCCCCATTCCCGCAGCACGGACAGCCCTTGGGGCACRGAGGTCAGGGTGACCTAGGGTAGCACACACGCAGACTGAGCAGCCCTTATCTCAGCATCCCTGGGGACGCTGTCCTGTTGGCAAGTTCTAGCCCAAAACAGGCAGAGGAGCAAGGCTGCCCCCGCATGCAAGAGCAGCTGCTTAAGGGTTTTGCTAATTGCAAAGAAAGCAGCTTGGGCCCACAGCAAAGGAGGCACTGAAAACCAGGGAATCACCTCCTTGCGTGAATATAGCTGTACCCTCCCAATGCAGATATGCAACAGAAATAAGTAACGCAGAAGTAAACAGCAATAAATACTGGCAGCATCCAGCTAACGTACCTACCAGCAGGCAGGCTGGCTACCTGCTTGTTATTTTTCCATATCCAGTGCACTGCTTTACAGCCTTCGTTCAATCCCGTTTCTTACATTGGCGCAGTGTTTTTTCCAAAAGAAGCTTTCCACCAACCTTGCATCCAAAATGTAAAAGTATACCTGAAATAGTGATCAGAAACCAAATGGAGAGAGAAATGTAACCCGAGAAACATAACTCAGAACTATATTACTGCAACACATCTGCTTTCAAGCCCACAAGTCTGACCGGCTCATAAATCGCACACAGTGAAGAACAACTTTCAGGCACTCGCTGCTGCGTCCCCAAATGCATATATTACATGGAAGACATAGGGGGTTACAGTATCTGCATTATGAATTTGAGCTACAGAGCATTTCCACTCCCGCAGCTTTAATAACCTTGCCATAACAAAGCAAACGGCAGCGCGGAGAGCTGACGAGCTATGAGCTGTGCTTGTTAAAGGAGGCTGTGGCAAAATGCGGTGCATTTAGCTCTTTGCACTGAGAACACATTACACTGTCAAATCCTCCCCTATTTTTCTGTAAATAATTGTGGGYGAAACACAATTGCAGCCTCTGTTAACACACCCCACAAGCAGCCTATCTCTGGTATCCCTTTTGAAGATGCTTAAGTCTGATTTGTAAGCAGTGCCTTTCTGATTAGGATTAAAAATTATCCTGTGTATTAATCTATTAATCCTGCATTCTACAGAGGTGGTTTAAAAAAAAAAAAAAAAAAAAAGGAAAGAAAGAAAATCTGCATTAATGCCAAGATGACTATAAAAATGCTTTCTGCTTAGTATTTCTGACAATTTAATCATCATTTGTGCTTGGGAAGGAAGACAAGTAGCTGGACACTTTGGAACAAATACTTGTCAAGCTCCCTTCAGAAACCATTCATGCCATTAAATCATTTTTTCTGTCTTGTGCTCAGCTGGTGACACAACATATCATCTCATCTCAGAGACAGTTGTATATGAAATTCGTGATCGAGCATCATTTTCTTGCCCAGGATTCCTGCACCTTTGTTCTGTCAGCAAAACAGACTCATTGGTACAGGAAAACATCCTTTTCTTCAAAGTTGTTAAGCTTCAAGGAAAGCTATTAATTTCCATTTCCCCCCTAAAAAAGCAGACCTACTTTCTTTAAAAGAGATCTTTATGTGCTGTCTCACACCGGCCTACACCTTCCTTTCTATAACAGCCTTCTTAYGCAAGAGCCCCAGCAGCCTGAGCAGTTATTTATCAGCTTTTTGCATGCCCCTGCTTTCTCCCCAGAAAGCCCTAAATTAAGGCAAGAAAACCTGTCTGATGCACAGGGGCTGCTCCAGCTGAACGTGGCCTCGTGCCCACGGGATATACGAAGGACCACAGCCCCCACAGCATTGCAGGTGGCCGCTCATCCTCAGCTGCCCTCGGGGTACATTAGTGCGTTTTACTGCCTGCTTATTCCCCGGCGGCTCCGGGGCTGCCGTGGGATTTATGGCAGCTCCGTAGCTGCAAGCGGAGCAGGGCGGGCGCTGCTGACGGATGCCTCTGTTTGGAATATCCCGGGATATTTAGACCCTGATCCATCACAGCGCCACAGCGCACACTTAAGGTTAGGCACACACACATATATATGTATGTATACACACATAACCTAGCCCCAGCGCTGTAAAGTAAGGCCTGCTTTTAAGCCCTTTGTGGGCTCTCAGGCCCTAGAGCCCCAGCTCAGTCCCCTCGCAGCTCACACTGCAGCCTGCAGCACGCCCAGATGACAATCTGCAGAGCAACTCAAAAAGAAGATTTGCAGCATATAAATATTCCTGCAGTCAAAAGGCACAGAAAGATTTGCTTGGTTTKTTTTGGGGAGGGTTTTTATTGAGGCAACGCATCTACCCTTTTTAACAGGCACTCGGGTCACAAGATTTAYGAACATTTCAGTGTTATTTTCCCTTTGCAACAGGCTAATGGGCAGGAGCTGCTTGCAGAAAGCGGTGGTGTGTGCCCTATAAACGCCTGTTAAACACAACGCTGGGTGCAGAGGCCAGGAGCAGACTGCGGGTGATGGATGCGCTTTTCAAAGCGCAGCCACTGATTCCACCCACTCCCTGCCTGGCCTTGCCTGCTCGTGCCAAGCCTCTGAAATAAAATTTCCATCGACTTGGTTGTGAGGAGCYACTCCGAGAAGCAGATGAGGCTATYGCTGCCCAAAAAATACAGGCGGATTTCTGAAGATACAGCCAGAAAAGTGCAATTACAAAAAAAATCTGGTTTGCAAGTACATTAATTTTTCCTTTTTAGGTTGGGGGCAGGAGCGGGCAGAAGTTGTCTCCTGCAAGGACATCTCAGCTTGCCATCGAGCAGCAAGCTGCCTGCTGCAGCCCCACAGGGACTCGATGGCTTCGTATCGCTGGTCCCATCCGCCAGCTCCCTCCYGGAGCAAAGTGCTGCTCCCGCAAGATAGCGGCCCTGGGGCTGCCACCCCTGGGTCACTGTCTCCCCTTCCGCTCCATTTCATTCCCACCCACAATAGACAACCCTCCCACCCCTCCCAAACACACACGTTCTCCACACCTCCGAAGAAAGTACCAATCAAAGGAGAAGCCCTCATTTTTGTAACTTTTACCACCTGGACAGGATTACTTGGGCTGACAGGGGACACCCTGGGGCTAACCCTGTCAAAAGGCAGGAAGCAGCYGAGTGGCTGCAGTGGCAGATAGAGCAGCGAGTGCAAATAGCAGCTCTCTGCCTCCACGGTCCTCAGAGAGACAGTTTCATAAAACAACCCACACAGTTTCCTGATGTTTGCCCAACTGACTCTCTTGTCCTCCCTCTTTGCCTTGAAAATCAGCAATATGAGCCCCTTTTTACCTTGCTTCTCTTCAAAAATTCTTCAAAAGCTGCATGGTCTTTACTGAGAGGATTGCAAATTTGTTTCAGGATTTTGCTAAATAAAGGGCCGGCTTCCTGATTTTTCCTATTTGCAGTAGCAGATACCTCCAATAGCAGATCAGCTTGCAGCAATAATCAATAAGAGTGAACTTGAAATGGAAAGTTGCTTGGTCTCATCACCGCATAATTTGTGTTTTAATAATGCTCAGTTTTCCTCTGACCTTTAGAAATCAGTGGGTTCAATTACTTGTAGCATTCGCTGAAGATCCTCCAGGGATCTCACCATAAATTATACTGTATTCTACAAATAGATACGACAACACTAATCAGCAAATTAAATGGCAGTGATCGTTCCTGCAGAGACGCTTAAGCATCTGATTGAGTTGGTGCATCGGCCCCACATAGGCTGCAGTTTCAGCCTTCAAGGGAGGTCGCCTTCCTGCGTGGGGAAGGCTGGCCTTGCTCAGGCACCTCTAGGCTAGTTTAGGTAAGTAAGAAAGAGAGAATGGGGAAAAAAGGGGGAAAAAAGACTGACATCTGCCAGGAAGATGTTGATGCACAATGACTCTACTCCATCCATATTTTGTCCTCATGTTTCCACTCATTTGACTTTGCACGTCCAGTCCTGCTGCTGCCTCCCACCTGAGGTCACGTTTGGCCAGGAAGTTCTGCTGAGTTTGCAGGGGGACCCAGCTTGCATTTAGAGGTGAAATCACCTTGGTTTGGACCTGCCTTCGAGCCTTTCCTTATAAGCAGGTGCCCACGTTTGCAGAGCAGCACGCGACAGAGATGTGCGATCACATCCTCTGCCACAAGCTGTTATTTTGACAGCTCTATTACAGTCATATAGAAACAACTCCCAGGAAGTGTAAAGCACTGTTAAAAAAAATGCAGGAAAAATCATCTGTCCTGCAATATGTTAGCTTTCACTAGAGAAAAGAGCTAAATGCAAGTTAGGAGATGTGAGGAATTCTTTCTAAGGCCTTTTGTTTTGCCATAGCTGATTATGGCTCTCTAGCCAAAAAAATGTGTTTTCTTCCTTCTTTGCAGAGTTAGCCCATCTACTACTTATTTTATTGCAGTTCTCCTCCAGAAGGATTTTTATTTTTTTTCCCCCTCCATATTAAACACTCAGGCTCAGTCCTTCTTTTCCTGAGGTATCTTTCCTGGTAAGGGAGCTGGAAGAGCAGGGGGAGGCTCGTCAGGAATCACTAGTTCCACTCAAGGTTGAAACTTGAGCTCCATCTGATCACAGTACATGAAATAGTGCAGTTTATAAGAAAAGACTATGTTTTTCTCAGCCATCTTTAGAGGTGCGTRATCTGATTGAGGGATTTCTGGACCAGACCTTCTGGCTTTGTGAACACAGTCACATTACTCTAACACAGCATCTCATCCTATGCAAACCAYCTTTTACCTCATAAAATCAGAGCAGCTCACAGAGGAGCCTGATGCAGACAGTTACAGATCATTCCTGGCACAGTAAGGAACCAACCAGCCAACCCRCTCAGTTATATTCCCTCCTAACACCATGTTCCACAGACACCTACACACAGTTTTCTCTTATTTACTATTTGTCTTACCCTTGGAAAGGCAASGAGCAGAAGTGCTGATGGAGGAGCTCCAGTCACACTTCAAGTTTCTGATGGCATTTTCTCAACAGTGGCAGTTTATAAGTCAAAACAAATGACTTGCAAATCAGATGTGCATTATGGAGCTGTACCCAGAGGAAATGCCTGTCAAATGCATTAGCACTTTAAAATTCACAGTGACTTTGGTATGTTTTTGTTCGACAAGAGGTATCCTGAAAAATTTAAATTTTGCTCCTCATTATTGCAAATTATTCTCCCAGCTGAAGTGCCTTTTCTCTTAGGCTATACACTGCAAATTGGTGCTGCACTCTGACAGTCAAGGAAGGCTCAATCAACGTCTTCCTTCTGTCAAGGGAATGCCTCTGAGGACTTCTTTTTGCACCTGACACTCCTTGTGAGGGGCCCTTGCGGCAGAAGGGGAGGTTTTTAACCTAAGGAGTAGCACCTGAGTGCTGAAGGGAGGCATCATCACTGATAGCTGAAAGAAGTTTTAAAGTACAGTACAAATTGATGTACTTATCTTTCCTCTGTTTTCAAATCAATATTTTTTATCAATGGCTTCACCAGCAAAATGGGCTGCAAAGATTGAACTGTAGAAAATAACATTCCAACAACACAACAGCTCCGTATAATAGGGGAAGCTGATGTCAAGTTAAAATAAAACATATTTCACTCATTTACAGTCTCTCACCAACTTACTCACAAGCACTGGAAATGCAGGCCCAGCAGGATGGTTGAGTACTGGGACAGCAGTGTCCAGGTGGCACAGGTAGGATCACTTGCAATGCTGTGGAGGAGGAGCAGCAAGGCCACCAACCCCACCTAGGACCTCCTCAGGATGCAACTTTGGACCTTCTTTTTTGTACCTTTCAGGAGCTAGCAGGGACCAATCTCTCCATTCCCTCCCTCCTCTGTCAATCCTCAGGAATAGCTTAGTGTTCCACATTTCCCCAGCCAGTTACCCTGAGAAGCTGCATGTAGATGCACATGGGGCTCTTCATAGCCCRGTGACATATCTCCCAAGAAGCAGTGCCTTCTCATCATCAACCTTCTGCTGCTGTTGGCTCCTTCTGGTGCTTTCACACCCAGACCCTCCTGCTCACACCAATCTTAACATTTCCATTATGATTCTCTACAGGTGTGTGAAAAGTCCTCAGTGCAATTGGCAGCTTCACCTGGTGGTGGTCTGTGCTCTGTCAGGGACTCGTCACTTGCTTGTGGTCTGAGTTATTACCATCTGCTCTAGCACAAGACATACGCAATTGTGCRTATCTAAATCTGATCCTTTTTGCATAGTAGCTGAGGTAAGATGTTTTTGCTTACCACAAAGATGATCTTTTTCACAACCTCATAAAAAAAGGTCACTTCACATTCGCACTGCCCAATCTAATGGGCTTCAGCCACATCAGCAGCTTAGATTTTCAGCTTTGTACTTGTCAACAAGCCTGGTAGGTAGTCAAAAAAAAAAAAAAATCCCCAAAACAGTGCTAAAATTGGGAAGATTGAGAACATACTGGCATTTTAGCACATGGTTACAGACAATAAAGTTGTCCAGGAAGCTGGGTTTGTGGTCTGCAACCACTCTCAAAGAGAATTAGAATTTATACTTCTAAATGATGCTAGATTACATTTCCCTATATTTCAGACCCTGGTAGATCAAAATCACAAAGAGAATTAGGTGCTATAGCACTTATTTTGGAGCTTAGGGACTGTTAAGTGGCAATCACAATGCCGAATTGGGTGCTGAAGTTCATGGGGATAAGAACTGGACGTGATGKTTTTGTCTTGAAAAAATTAATCTCCTGTGACATAAAACCTTTCTTGAGTCTTGACTGAAGAAAATCATAGATTTGAAGTAGAATTATTGCAAAAGGAGAGATTGATAATATTGTTAATTCAAAATATATGATAACTTGATGCTCAAACAGCGCCCAGTACATTGAGGAGATGGTCATATGTCTCTTCATCAGAAGATCTTGATTTCGCTCTTAAAGGAGATCTAATAAACAATGAAMCTCTGTGCTTACTTCTGCCTTTCAAACCACCTTTGCAGTGCCAAAAAAGGCAAAATGACTTTTGGTTTTTTGTTCTTATTGTGCTTAGAAACTGCATTTGCAACATTATGATTTCACTTCTAATAAAATACTTCCACGTTTAGTTGTCAGTCTCAGTGGACGGAACAGGCACTGTGTCAAAATGGAGTATCTGAGTGCCAAAAGAGGCACTAGTCATGTTTTCAAAACTCAGTTCTTCAAAAACCACATTTAGCTGCTAGTAAGTGCTCAATTTCTTCTTTTCCTAACTTACTGTCTTTAAAGTTCTCCAGCAAGCTGCGGTTTTGCTGCTGAGCACACTTACAGCAGCTCTTAACTTCAAAGGAGAGCTCAGGGCCTAATTTCTGCTGAGAATCTCAAGCCAGGCATTATTTTGCCCAGTTTGCCTTGAGGGGAGCCATGTCCTTCTCATTTACATTTAGGAGTCATTTAGGAGTCATTTACAGAATACCTGGCAAGCAGGATGTGAAACCCACAGAGGCAGGACTTCTGACCTACACACCTCCTGCATATCAAAAAAAAAAATATCATCTTGCTTATAGAGGATCATACTGCCGGCATCTATAAGCTAGTTTGTTGTTTTTTTCCCCATGAGCCTAGAATATGAGAAAAGCCCTTTTCTTCCATGTGTTCTGAGGCAGTTTAGCTCAGTGGGGACACAGGCTTCCCTGGGACTTTGCGGGTGTCTTGTAGGATGATATTAGGGCAAGGAGAACTACAGACAACGTCTTTGGCTTTCTCCTTTCCCCTTGCCCGGGTCTCTGCCATGGGTGCACTGCATGTTTYGAAGGTTTATGCAGTACCTCTTACATCTGGGAAAGGTTAAAGACAAAAAGTCAAGGTAGGGCAGATAATTTTCCTGYGGAACACCAAGGAGCGAATTTCATTTGTCATAAGACTCGGCCATTARAAGTAATTTCAGCATGTCTTGCATGAAAGATTCTAAATTCAGTCAGGACATTAGCTATGCAAGGTACTTATTTTTATAGCTTTGACATAATCCACAGAATGTGGTCAGTCTTAATTTGACACTTTTACCTCAAATGTTCCAAGTCTGTGTAGAGAAGTCCAGGTCTTCTTTGCTTCCCCACAGCACCCATCCACACACCTCAAAGTTGTGGGGCTGACTGCCCAAGTATTGTAACAGCATCATTTACCCATACTGATTACAGGAGTGAGGCATCTTTTACAGCTGTAACTTCCAGTGGTTTCTTTTGACCAGTAATCCCCATTTAGATGCATGATTTTGCTGCCTTTTGCTCTGAAGAAGTGCCTTGGTCATYTGCTTAATACAATAACCCTCCCCTCCCCTAAATTCAGCACAAACACAAATAAATTTACTGGTTATGTTTTTCTCTGGGAATGTTTAAACTGTCAACCTTGCTCAGCTATGTTCTTTGTAGCCTCATAGAGCTTCATTATTTTTCGTGGAAGCTTTTCTGCCACAAGGAAGCATTGCAAATCCACRTTTGAGGTTTTCCAGAGGATTTAATATTAATGCACAATGCAAGGGACTTGTGAAGTCTTTCTCTTTTGAAATGTTAATAGGCTACCAATAGTTTCTGGAGCTGGTATTATTCAGCTTTTACAGCTAGCTGAAAATACAGCCCATGCAATAGTCCTGATCTGAGTCACATCACTACATGGCTACACCACTTTTCAGGTCAGCTCATTTCCAGGCATGGACACATGGTCATTGGCTCACTGACATCCCATTTGAGAGCAGTTTCAAATCAATCCATGTTACTGTTATCATTTAACATTGAAGCGAAAGCTCTCTGCATTTCCACTTGCGGCTTCTCTCATCCATGCAGAGACCTATTTAATAACCAATAATAAACTCTTGAGAACTGTAGGGCACATCTCAGACCTCACAGTGAATGTGGGAACATTATGTTTAGTCTAAAGCATTAGTCAGGAAGCAATTATTACATTGAACAGCAATASAAAAACTCACAAATCCACAAGTTCTATCTTATATGATTAGCCACCTAAGGAAAGGATTTTTCATCCATGTAGTATTGGATATACTTCGCCTGCTATTTAATAGAGCATAACCCTGCTTTGTCCCCACTCTCTATTACCTGGGTCATAAAGACATCACAAAGACTCAGTTAAGGACTCATGCACAAGTAAAGAATGGTAGAGAAGGTAAATTTAGGATCCCTTAAGGACTGTCCCTTCCAGGTCCCACCCTAAAGGTATCTATTAGAGCCTGCCGTTCCCACTCTTGGGCTAGATCAACTGGTTTAGGCCCACTGTGGCATACTGGATTAGAGATGAGATCCAGCAAGGGAGAAAAGAAGGAATATTTCCTTCATCATCCACCCCATGACTAATGCTATGAGAACTGTACAGAAGACTGTAGGACAAGAAGTAACACCCATCAATCTTCACAGCAACTTACAGTAAAAAGTAAAGGTGTGATACAGTCACCCATGCCCTCAAGTTCAAGCTAGGGCTTAAATAATATGCAAAAACCAAAAAAAAAAAAAAAATCTATCTTTCAAAACAATTTAAATGGTGAATATTTAAAGGCTGCCTATACAGAAGGGTAACCAAGGCTGCTAAAATGTTGGCTACAGCAAGCAACTATGCACAACAACTTGTTTATAAAGAACTTATTTGTTACAAAGAGGATGGTATGACCACTATTTCATTATTAATGAGTGCATTCCTTAGCTAACATTTGGCAGAAGTGTACAGGAAGAGGATGGTTCTTAACAAAACTGTTTTTAAAACAGTCTCTGGGCCTTTTCTGGGCCTTTTTCTTTTTTTTTTTTCCTTTGCCTTACAAGTCTCCTGGAGCGAGAACATAGCTTCAGTTCGAATTCAGCAGCAGTGAGCACAAATACCTGGCTGTCAGTAAGCCAGAACATTTGTAATCAAATCCACAATGTGGCTCAAATGGAAAGTTGCCTGGTGAATTGATGCAGTTTTTTGTAAGTGTGCCTGGTCCTGTTCCCACTGTAGCTGGTGGCAGATGGCAATCCTGTCAGGGAAAGCAGGATCAGGCACCGTTGGCTGGGGCTCGTACTTCTGATGTGGTGACGAGTGACAGCAAGAAAAACATCCCTGAATGGCTGTATGGCAACACATGCCATCCCTTTTCCCCACTTCTTACAAAAATATTGCACATTTTTAATCAGTTATCTGCCTTCTATAGTGCCTGTGCTGATCTAGAATTGCTAACCAATCCTACTGCAGTTATGATGGTTATCGATTTTTTTCTTGGACGTATCATCTCCTACAGCCGTGTGAAAACAGTCTTAATTTCACAAATTAGAAGCAGTGCCACCTCTGCTGTTTGCAGAGGAAGGTGCAAGAAAGCAATCAGCAGCTGTAAAAAGGGACTGGTAATATTATTGATAATATGATAATTCACTAGAAAATAGATGAAAAAAACTCTTAAAAAAATGTCTATCCAGTTTCCCAGCTTAACTTATGTTTTGAATGAGTGCTAGTACTGAGCCATAAGCCAGCTTCTGCCTCCTCTAACACTGCTAGTCCAACACTGCACAGCATAAACCCAGTGCTGAGCCTACAATATCTGCAGTTCTCCACACATTCACAGCACCTGCCTCCACAACACCACTACATTACTGAAAGATGTCGTAGTTTGGACTTGTTTCTCCTCTTGGCTTTGGGTGAGCACAATATTATCCTTTTTTCCCCACACTATCTGAAGAAGACAGACCTGATGGCAATTTAAGGWTCGTATGTTATAACAGGCTCCAAAAGGAAAAATTTATGCCCTTGAGCCTTTCTCAAATCTTCCAGAAAATTTAGACTTCTGAAGGCAAAACATCTCTTTGGAAAGACATTAGTAGYGCACCCAAGAGGACCTGGGGTCCAGACAAGAAGGGATTAGCATCACGCACCAGCGTGGCTGTGAGCAGTGACAGATCCAGGACTATGCTCTCCAAGTCTCACAGTGGCCAACTGGAAGTGCAAACCAGGGAGAGACAGCGGAAGGAAGTATTGCAGAGCCTCAAGTCACCTCCTCACTGAAAGCAGCCTTATCTTTAGCTGTCAGGMCGTGCCACGAGACATGGTTCTGGCCCTGCTGTGGGCCAGAGGCAGAAATCTCTTAAACTGTGCAGACCCTGGGCTCCCACATGCCTGCCCAGGGACTGTGGCACCACAAGCTCCTCAGGTTGGGACATCTTTGAGGCCAGAAGCCCAACAACACTGCTGGAGTTCAAGCAAGACCTGTCAGGTGAATTACTCCAGTTCCAGCTACCAGTATCTCAAGATGGGCCCTGGTTCATCTTGCCACATCCTCCGCCTAGGCTCAGCCTTGGATGCTTGACAGGAAAACAGAAGTAAATTGGCCATAAACTGCAGGCAAGACTAGAGGTTCAGACAGGGTGAGGGGCAGAAACACCTCGTGCTCGGTGCCCTCGCCTTCGTCCCTGAAGGCCCTGACTCTTTCCTAAGGCGCCTATCAAGGTGTACAGCCACTCGTGGCTCTTTCCAAAGTTATGGACAAGGATGCCCCAAGTTGTCTCTCCTATAAGGGAGAATGCTCTGGAAAACTGCTATTTTTCTGCTTGAAATGCCAGGATAAAATGCAAGCCGGCCGCTGGCTGTCTCACCTGTGGATACGCTCTCCTTGGCTTCGCCTTCAAAGGGCATGACGTTACCAGGCAGAGTTCAGGCCTCCTTGATATTTYGTTTCCTGGAAGCCTGAGGTTGTGCGGCTCTTTGTTCGGAGCTGCTCCACAATAGGCACACGGCAGCAATGATTAATGATACAACCGCCCCGGCAAGCCGGGCTTCAGGTGGGTCTCAGGCAACTTGCTGAGACTTAACCCTTGCCACGCAGCTTTAAACGCTGGGTTTTGAAAAGCAATGTATGAAAGTAGGCATCTACAGTATAAACAGAAGTGAGAGGGAACCTGACATATTACAGTGGCATACAGTGACCATTTCTTTTGCCTCAGAACATGGTTTTAGTCTTGCAGTAGTCTTCAGTAAACCTTTGCACGCGTAAATCTGAAAGAGGCAGAATACTCCAAAAATGTTCACAATCAGTGTCATCACAACCATCAGAAATGCTTTTACATTGAAATGGAGTGCTTAGCTCTGATGGTGTTTTTAAGCACCAAAAAAGTTTGGCGAAAAAAAAAAAAGCTCAGTGTGGTGGCCTCCACAGGACCTTGCTACATCCATGCATGGAGTAGCTAGGAAAAATTTGTCTTCAGTTCCACCTATCCCCTCCCCAAAAGAGGGAAAAAGGAATAGTGCCATCCTGAATTATACTAACGCCTAAAACTTTGATGATTCATTGGAGAAAATAGTATTTCTTAACTGCACAGAATTCCTAGATAGATTGTAAGACCTCCAAAGGACGTTCACAGCATCTGGATATATTAAGTCTTCAGAAGATACCTACTTAGCACAGTAATTAGTTCCCCTGAAGAGACCACAGTAACTGATGGCATTTTCCCTGAAACCTATTACAAAAATATGAAACAGCCCTTTACAAGATGTGGTACTGGATTTTCACCGCATGCTCCAAATACATTAAAAACCAGGATTAGCATCAGGGAGTAAAACCCTGATACTTGAGGAAGTTTGTAACAAGAACTGCACTTGTTGTGAGCTGCAAGATTGGACGTTGCCAGAGGGGCAGGTTCAGCCCTGTTGTCCTACACCCTGCTGCTGCATGAGAGACCAGGGAGCACCAGCGCTGGGCACCAGCCTCTGCAAGAGCATCTCTGGAAAAGAGTCTCCTTTGGGAACAGAGGTTGTAAACTTCATTTTCTTGCACTTCTGGCAGAGTGCTCAGAAATATGGAATAAATAGAGTAAATACTGTTTTCTGGCATTGAAAATAAAAAATAAAATACGGAGTCATGCCTGTTGGGATCAGGGATCATGCTCTTTGGGATCAGGGATGCAAACTAGTGAATCTGGTAGAGAAAGCAGACCAAGTCCTCTGCTTATCAGCAGATGAAGTCCACAGGACAGCGTCTACTCTGCCTGAAGAATGACCTCTGCTGGGGACAGCAATTATTTTCCAAGTCTCATCCACTGTGGATTCTGATATAGCCGCTGCAGAGCCTCCACTAGCCCCAACACAGTTTTTTTWAAATTTTTTATTTTATTTTATTTTTTTTAAGTACAAGAGCCTGCCTGGATTAAGAACTGCTCCTTTTCATTTTCTGTGTGCTGCTTCCATGCAGTTTTCAATACAACTAAAGCAAAGGGCAATGTGGAGGCACATATTTATAGATGTAGCATACAATATCCATACGCTCCGRGGTGGCCAGAATAAGTAGGCTAACACCAAGCTACACTAACTCCATCAGGAAAGACCCTGCAGCTCAATGTACCCTTCCTTGTGCCAAATGCACCCTGGCCCATGGGTTCTCCCAGTGCAGCTGGTCCAAGCCAGAGAGCAGCTTCTTGCTTGTGGAGCAGGCCCAGTACCGCTGGCCCATTGGCCCCACAACCAGTGGCTAAGGGGCTTGGGCACCACCAGGGCTGCAGCCCCAAGTTGCAGCCCCAGAGGAGCTGATAACAGCAAGATGTTCACAGAGAGCCAGATCACTTCCTTGTGTCGGAGTAACTAATGAGCGGGAAATTACAGCTCTCCGGTCTGTCATCGGGATGATGGAATGGGGATTTTTTTTAAAGCCAGATACAGGTTTTAAATTATGGAAATAGAGAGAAGATGGCTTTTCATAGAATAACGCTGACACAGAGACAGTGTGTGCCCACAGCCCAAGCCCAAGTTCCTCAGGGAAAACAGAGCAATTATTTTGTTGCTATCAAGGAGATACCAGGGTGTTTTCTTCCAGTTTCTAGGAYTCTAATGTAATAACAGGAGTTAGTAGCAGCAAGGCATGTGAGTCATGATGTGGTGGATGTGCCAACACACTGGTCTAATTGGAGGCCTCTGCAGCGGAGGCAGAGCAGGCTGTCTCTGGAGGTTCGGCTACAGCTTGGCTCTCTGGACAAGGTGGCTGGGAGGAAGAGCGCGGTGCTGCAGGGAGGAGGAAGGCAGGGACCTCTGCATGGACCAGCMCTGCAGCACAGCTCGGGCGCACCACAGAGGGCTCCATGTTGAGTAATYCTGCTCTCCAGCAGGATTCATTTGGAAGAGCTGCAACGTGTCCGATACCATCGCAGGGCCAGAACCTCCCGCCTGGCGCAGAGCTACTGCAGGGAGGGACCTCGGTGGCCTTCTCTAACCGCCAAGCAGAGACCACAAACCACCACACGGGCAGTTCAGTGGGTGTCCTGGGCGGCAGAGGCAATGCTGGAAGGCCAAAGGGAGCATTTTAGAGTGGAAAAGCGAAATCAGGGTGCAGCATTTACTTACCAGAGGGCTCTCTCCTCTCTGTAGGGGTCCACTTGTATCAGTAAAGCCTGGCATTTTCCCTTAATGGAAGGGATGCTCGAGGAACCTCCAGCAAGACCTTTACACCCTTGGGCAGAAGAGGCAGCCCACAGTGGCTCCCTCTGTCCCCACGCTGCCTCTGTCTGCTCCCAGGGCCACRGCGTGATGAGCCACACACACTTCTCACCGCAGACTTCATGCCTCTGGTGAGCTGTCAGCCAGAGCCTGTGTGCTCTGCCCAGCTGGTGGCAAGCTGCTGGAGTGCTTGGATTCATTTCCATCCCTTGCCTTATTGCTAAGAGCTCCTGGGATGC
This sequence comes from Nothoprocta perdicaria, assembly GCF_003342845.1. NCBI lineage: Eukaryota > Metazoa > Chordata > Aves > Tinamiformes > Tinamidae > Nothoprocta > Nothoprocta perdicaria. The sequence goes on along the minus strand of NW_020456232.1, from coordinate 1,371,272 downwards.
CAGTTTCTTGGATTTACATCCCTGGAAGGAAAGGCTGCCCATTTTGCAAGGGTTGTCCCACACTGCTGCACCTCAGAGCTCATGCTCAGGATAGCTTTRCTTACCTTGGAAATTAAGAGGGCCCTGCAAAGCGCTTTCCAAGGGAATCAGAGTCCTGAGTGATCACCCTTGAAGTGGCCCAAGAGAAAATCCTCTAAGAGGAGAAAGTCCTTGTGCCAAGGGCCACGGAGGGAGAAGCCAAGAGAGGCGGTCAGATCTCAGATCTCTCCCCATCAAGCTGCTCGCCCTTGGCCCCTGTAGCAGCACTAGCCTGCATGCAGCCAGGAGAAAGCTTAGGAAGAAAACAAGGGGCAGGGAGTTGTGCTTCCCAGACAGCCAAGTCCGCAGCACCTGAACTTGATTTACAGCCTAGGGCAGAGCTGTCCCCACAGCCACCACYACGGCACTGTCCTCTGCAGCCAACACCAACAGATTTAGCCTTGCTGTAACAACAGCCTGAGGCCGGGAGTCCAGCTTTTCTTCCAGCACTTACCATTAATCATCTTCAGTGTACTCACGCAGAAAAATGAAATTGGTGCTTTCCTTCCAGCTTGCTTGATAGAGCTTCCTCCTAGCAGTCCTTGTTACGTGTTGCTCCAGCGGGCCAGAGCTCACCATCAGCCGGGAGGTTTCCTGTGAAGGCCTGGCTTAACACTACATGGTGTTAGCAGGGCTACAGAGCACGCTCTTTCTGTGCCTTTCTGAAAATACAGGCACAACCTGGACAGTATTTCACTCTTCTAGTCCGCTACCCAGATGAAAGCAAGTCACTTGTTGCACTTGCAGGGCCCCACACATCAAAGCATGCATTAGTCCTGTTACCAATGGTAGATTAGATCAACACAGCTACATTTACCAACAGAAAGTCTTGAAAAATAGATTTTTTTTAAACTCATTTGATCCCTGTTACACAGGTTATAATCAGTTATTTGAGCACTCCAATTACCCCATTGCAGTTCAGTAACACTAATTACATTACAGCTTTCAGCAATGGAAGTTTCCAAGCAATCCTCCTCATTAGCCAGGCTCCTACCATTGATACAGCAGCAGGTTTTAAATTTCTTCTCTTCACATTTGTCAAGTTGGTTCCAATTTGTTCCTAATTAGGGCTTAGCTCCTCCACTGTTTCTTAAAGCCATTCTCGCTGCTCCAGTTAGCATCCAGCCAAGATGATTAGCACCCCCTCACACTAAGACCCAGCATATTCCCTTTACCTCATTTTGTAGCCTACCATCCCACAGAACCAAGACCTTTAAAATCACATCAGTTATACAATAGCTAATGCATTACCTCTTATATTTTCTCCTCTGTCATTTCCATGATTTGCAAACTGAACATCTGGATTTTCATATTTTTCAGCCTCTCAGATCCTTCTTGCTCAGCACATACATTCTATTTCTGTGATATTGGCTACCAAAAAGGTGAGACTTTAGACCCATATATTTAAAATAAGCATAAGGGAATTACACTTTATAAAAAGCTTTAAGTCCCCAGCCTTTCTCCTACTAAGTACCCTGCTACTAATAATACATCCTACTAGGTGGCTGCTCTATTTTTAAGTCTTTTTAAGACACCAGAATGCTTTTCAGTGATCGACTTTAATTTCAACAGCCACAGCCACCTGTAGCTTTTTGCACATGGCTTTTCTCTCCTGCACTGACCCTTTTGCTAAGCAGGCATTTCTTGCTCCCATAGGAAAGGCTGCCCCTGCAGAATAAAACTGAGGCCCTGCTACCATGGAGGAGCTAATGATGGTCAAACCAGTTCCACCATGTGTGTTTGGGAAGTGCTATTCCTGGACAGAGTAAGGAAGAGAGGCAGAGCTAAATAGTCTCCATTTGGTGGGAAACGGCAGCATCAGAGAAGCAAACTCGATGGGTATTCAGGTGTCTCCTATGTGTAATTAAGCCTATATCTGGGAGAGGACTAAGCTGCTTTTAAAACACGCTTAGCTCTTAGATGCCTGATGTCAGAAGCATAATTTAAACCCASTGTCAGGATCCTTGACTCCCTGTATAGGTATTGGACTAAGCAGGAGCTACTGAAGCCAGCTGAGAACCGCTGACCTGATGTTGACAGACGATACTGGTCTCAGCCACGGTGGTAGATTTGACTTGTGCTCAGAGCTGTCCTCGAGTCCAAAGGGGAGCTTAAGTGCACAGAAGTACAGCAGCTCCCTCAGGGAGAGTCCCTTGCTCCACAGCAGGGTGGACCTGGTGACCATGGTGGGACAGGTTTGGTTCTGGCCGAGCCTCCTGCCCAGTGGGGTGGACCTGGTGTCCATAGTGGGTCAGGTTTGGTTCTGGCCAAGCCTGCAGCCCAGCAGGATGGACTCAGTGGCTGTGGTGGGTCAGGTTTGGTTCTGGCTGAGCCTCCTGCCCAGTGGGGTGGACCTGGTGTCCATAGTGGGTCAGGTTTGGTTCTGGCCAGGCCTGCAGCCCAGCGGCTCTGTCCCTGCTGCCTGGCCTCGCCAGACACCCCCTTCCCCTGGGTCGGCCTCCAAACAGCAATTCCGCGTGTCCCAGCCTGTCGCCCTCTCTCCTCAGCAGCCCGGGGGTCTCCTGCGGCCCAAACGCAACCCGCCTGCTCCGTGCACTGTGAGAACCCTGCATCCAGCCCCGGGGGACCGCAGAGCTATTTCCCAGCTCCTCCCGGCGTTTCCCACTGCGCTCGCTGTTACCGCTCCCTTTCTCGAGGCCTCCCCACTCGTCCTCCCGCGGCTCCCACAGATCCCGCCGTCCTGCCCTGCTCCTCAGCGCCGCTGTCCTACACAGGGCACTGTGTCCTCAGCTCCTGCCACCCCCGGGGCACCCTGCTGCCCCTGCTCCCACTGGCTGCTATTCCTACCGTCCACACAACCGCCTCCAGCCTGGCTCACACTGCTCCTTCCTGCTCCTGCTGCTCCTGAGGAAGGCCCTCAGCAAACGGGATCCTTGACCACTTCACACCCCCAACTTCCTCCTTTGGAGACAACAAGTTATTCCCATTTATCCACCTCTCTTTTGCTGTCTTGCCCCTACCTCCGTTTCTGACCTATGCCGACTCTCTTCCTCCCTATCATGGCCTTGGCTTCCCGCTTCCTTCCTTTCCTCCCTCCCTCTTTTCTTTTTCTGTCCATTCCTCAGACCCCRTTTCCCCACATCTTTGCTAGCGAGCAGTTTGAGCTACCTCAGGGATGATTTATATGTAATAAGTATATCTCTCAGTACTATGGATTAATACGTCTGCTTATCTCTTCTCCAGAGATTATTTCTCCKCTTGCAAATTAAATAGTAGGAGGCAGGTCAAAAGCCACAGGAACAATTTATTTTCTAAAGCTCTTATGGGAAGGCAAATGCTCATTTCTGAGTATTTACATAACTGCATAGGTGATTACCAAAACAGCTGGGGCAATGGAGGAGAAGTAAAGCTCTCTTGGTTTGCCCAGGTAGCCTACAGGTACGGCTGAAAACCACGCAGTGCCTGTGCTGCAAGAGCCTGTCCTGCAACCCTGAGACCGCACTGGAATGTTGCAGCGCCCTTGCTCTGCTTTCCATTATTTCAGGACACCGGCAAACACCCGTTTTCCCTGAAAGTGGGTGTCCGTGTCTGTGTGATTCCCCCTCCTCACCCTGGCACGCACCATGGGCCGGGCAGAGCCAGGGGCTTGCTGAGCCCCTGCCCTTCTTGTGAGTCAGGAGCCCTGCAGAAATGAGCCCTGGGATCCGAGCAACACACACCACCACCATCGTCTGTTAAGAAATTTTTATTTGTCCTTTGGATCTGTAATGTAAGCACATAAAATTACAAGTGGAAGAAACATCATGCCACAAAATTGCATAGAATTTTTACAAAAATGTGAATTATGCCTCGGGAACAATCATAGATCAAGAAACCCAAAAATATGTACATGTTAACTGAAGCATCTCACCCTACTCTGAAAGCAAATCATCAAAGACCAATCAATCACAGACACTATTAGTACAATGTACAAGAGCAACACTGATTTCAAAGAAAGGCAAGCAATGATGTCCCTTTAGTTATATTTCAGTGAATGTTCAGCTAGTACATGAGCATTAATTAACATAATTATGAACATGTTAAGTCTAAAATGCCTGGCCTTTATTAGAATTTTTAAAATTCTGTTTATACTGCCAAAAACCAAGCTATTTTCAGTAGTGTAAAGATATCTGAAGTGCACAACCTAGTTTAATATAGACAGCTCTATTCTATACAGCAGAAAGTCCACGATACAGCATTTCCACACATTCAACACGGAACAAGGCAAATACATAAAAGGCACAAGACTTGCACATCATAAAGACCCCTTTTTCATTATCTTACTCTAGTTCAAGTAATACCAATATTAAATGATATCTGTTTCACTGAAATAGTTTGAACGATGCAAGATGTACAGTATTACACAACTACCTTACACCTGCAGAAAGTGGCACTGTACAGATATAAAAAAATGTGAGTACAGTAAATGGTCAAATACAAACGTACTGTAAAATGACTACAGCTGATAGTATACTTAATCCAACCAGTATAGGGTTTTTTTTTAATAATATAAATAAAAGATTAATTGGTATTTGCCCAAGATTCTTTGAAGACTGTGGTGAAGTCCTGGCTCCGCTGAAGTCCATGGGAATGCAGAGCTGAAATTCAAAGGAGCTAAGATTTTACCTAAAAGCCTGCACTGTACAATCATTTCTATAATGTAATCGTCCTCAGTTTTATTGTGAACACTGCTATTAGTATATTCTTTTAATAATTTAGACAATACGTAATTTTTACTTTATAAAATGCAGCATTACATCTTGACCCTCTAAGTTTTCAATGAAAGATTAGTATTGATTTCAAAGTGCAAAATAATGATTTACAGAGGATTCACTTTCTCTAATATTAGGTGAAAATCAGACTTTTGAATTTGCGATTACTAATTTCATCATCGTAAATCTGAAGTTTAATCCAAAAGATGATCTCCAAACAATGTGCAATTTTTCCTTCTTTCTGCTCTAAGTTTCAAAAAGAAACATCAAAATACTGCTTGTTTTCCAAGATTCGAACTTATATATACACACGCAGTTACCTAACTGAAAACTTAAGCTCGATCTGTATTTTATTGCTTAAATTTAAATAAAACGAGTTTGTCAAAGTACTAAAATCCTGAGGGAAAGGAAGCAAAGTAACTTAAATGTTACGATGTGTTAGAATGCCTGGCTATGTAACTGGTTTCYTTCTCTGTTTGCTTTTTAATATAAAGTAAGGCCCCGATCTTACAAACATGCACGTGAACAGTATCACCCAGAGGAGCAACTCTGCGCCCAGGGGTACCCTGTGTGTGGAGAAATCAGCTAGGGATCAAGCCTATCTACGCAAATCTATCTATTTKGAGCTAATTTATCATCTACCCTACGATGCCTTCTCCCTGCACTACTGAGGGAAAGGTCTTGAGCACTATACAAAGCCTTGGGTGCAAATGAGAATCCACCTCTAACATTCCATAATTCCTATTTCTGTTAATACAGGATGCCAGAGAATAACATTTCTTTACCTTTCCAAATATCTTGACTTTGACAGAGTCTCTCTGTTTTTCTATATAAATTTCTGGAAATGTGCTGTTACTTCTCTCATGCAAGTCATACAGTACATTAAGTCTGATTGTTCTTATTTTACGAAGTCGGCTAAATGGGTTAATATACATTTTAAATAACAGTGATCAGGTTTTTATATTTCGCTTTTAAACTTCAGACCTTAGTCAAACTGAACCTCAGTCTTGAAAATAATGGAAGATTCTGTTAAATTTCAAATACTGTAGTCCTAAACATTTTTATAATCCTATCAAATTCAGTAAGCTTAAAATATGATACTTAAAATCAATACTTTTGAGTCTGCAAAATATATATCAAATTTATATTCTAAAACTATATTGATTTACAACACTAACACCACAAAAAGAATTTCATGATGCAATGATTACTTTATAGCAGTATAGCCCAGATGTTAGCTTTCATAGAGGTTCTCTAGTCACGTATCCCTGAAACTTTTCATCTGGCCAAGAGACCATGCTGACTTCAAATAGAAACATGCCGTGCGTGTATATAAATGTGTGTGTGGGCACACATATTTATGTATATTTATATTATATACAAACATATATGCACTCACACCGTGGAACAAGCACAAACATACACAGACACAAGTCCTACACCAAGTTCTTCTCTCCGTTTTCCTCTTGTCTCCACAGTTCCAAGTATTTTCAGCAGCAAATAAATTTCTTTCCCCATGATAAACATAATATTGAGAGCGCAAGCCACCGGTGCTTGCAAAGCTAAAAGGGATTAAATGTTTCAGTGCAAACGTAAGAGGGTGGAACAGCTGTCAAGGTGCAGTTATAAAGTAGGAAACAAATATGATTAAGTACTGWTATAATATTCTCTAGGATCTGCATTAGTTTGGAGCACTTTGCACTGGCACTTCAAAAGGAAAATCTGCGCACGTTTGTCTCTGCACAACACACTGGTCTTCATTAAACATTCTTAACAGCGAAGTGAACGTGGCCGGAAAATTACCCATTGAGAACTGGCCAAAAGAGAAACAAGGAGAGGATGGTGAACATGTTAATTTTCCCATTACAACTGTGCGAGCTTTCGCACAATAATGACATGGAGAATGAGAATGAAGACCTTTGCACAAAGCTTTTATAAAACGTTCCTTTTGGGAAACGTGCCCCGGAATACAAATTCCTGCTGCCTTCCAAAGCTCCTGGGCGGCAGCTCCCGTCAGGAGAGCGGAGACGGGCGGCGCGGGAGTGCGGGGCCCCTGCACACCAACGGGTGCTGGGGCAGTTAAAAAGTAGTATCAAACACCTTGTCTGCATTATCTTCTTCCAATTCTTCCTCACTTTGCAGAGGTTTATGGTTTGATTTTCCACTGTCAGATGCCAGGGAAGAAGGGGCAGAACTGTGGTCTCCATCTTCACTGATTTTCCCTTTCATGGCTTCCTGCACAAACTCCAGAATTTCCAAAGGCAGTCTTTTGAATTTGTCTTGATATTCCTGATCAAGTTCAACCTGCAACTACAACAGAACAAACAAGCTGAATTAAACTGTGTCAGATGTGACCAGTGCTCCAGTAAGGGGCAAGGAAAGAAATTAACACCTCATTTTTACACGATTGGAAAATACACTCATTTCTTGGTCATACAAGCACCACACATTCAATATACCTACTAATTACCATGCATTCATTGTGAAGCTGAAAGAAAATGCAGCTATTTGTGCATAAGGCTGTTTGGAGAGTACCATGCTCTGGTACCTAAATCTTTAAAATAAAGGTACATTTATCTGTACTGGTGTCCATAGCCCCACTGGCATTCACAGGATTACTTATTTGAGTGCAGTGAGGAGCATGGATACGCCTTTGAAAGAGCAAGGTCCTAGTTGAAGGTCAGGCTGCAAACCCCGTGTGAATTTTTCACAGCTTAAAATTACAAACATTGCTCTGAGAACAATATAATAACTTCTGCCAAACTTACTGGGTTGGAGAAACCATTAGGAATAATTYGGTTGTCAAAGAGAACCAGAGGGTGGGGGGGGAAAAAAAAGTTAAATTACATTTTTTAGGGCTAGTTCATGGAAAGTTACGTTATCTGATTAATGCAGAATGTGTCTTGGACATTGCTGGGGAAAAAGTGTCATATCATTAGCAGGATGTAATAGGCATGCAGAAAGAAACCTGGCTATCAGTCTTCAGGAAGCTGTGGGCCTTTCCCAGTATTTATTTGGATAGCCTTTGTTTTCAGTGCCCATATTAGGACTAYGTGAGCCATTATTTAAAAACATTAATGTTTTTAAATGAAGGTTCAGCTGAAGACAAAGCTAATTTTTTCACCATGAGCAAATCTGATCGTGGCAGGAAGAAGGGCAGTGAGTTCCAAGCACTGCTGGCTCTCCACCCTCCCACCCRTCTTGAGAAGAGGGAGTCGGATTCTGCTAACTGTAGCTGCAGCAGTTTTGCAATAGTTTATTATGTGATTATATTTTGTACTGGATTGTATTTTTTCAGGGATATATAAAGAAAACCATAAATTCTGATTCTTCAGCTCTGAGTCTACCTAACCAAGTTTCATGTCTCCTCCATCCCCACTACAACTCTCACCAGGTAATACTCATCTCCATTCAAACTTTAGCACCTATACTACCCTTATCAYCTGTGACCTGTCCACAGTATGTGGACTACACCTCCCTCTCAAGCCCTTCCAGCCCTGTTCCCCATCCYGCTGTCCTGCTTTTCATCCTGCATCTCTGCCTTCTCCTCTTCTCCTGATGTGCAAAGCAATGTCCCTAGCTCACCTGGTCTAGTTCTACATTCCTTAAGTAGACAAACTTGGCAGTTCTTCCTCCTCAAGATCTGGCCTTTTCCTTTCGTTTCTTCTGCAAAAGCTCATTTCCAGGGTGGACTCTTGCAATCTTCCTTCTGTCCCAGCCCCTATTGCCCACCTCTGTGCTGGCAAACACAACGAGTCTGAGCCATAAATGGTGTTATTATATATAGCTTAGCTCTAAAGCCTACATTCAATCAATCGTTAGACAGTCACCACCTTAACCACCCTTCTTTTACAGTGAACTCTCYTCTTCTGAACTCTCCCATTTTCTGCCCCCATGTCTAGGTACAAGTTCTAGGAGGGATCCTCTTTTCTTGCCCATTTTGGTAGCACCTCCACCAGGAGGTTTAATACCAGAGACAAACAGTGTCGCTGCACGGTTGGCAGGAAGCACCCACAAGAAGATGCTCATCACCATTCATCGCCCAGTCCACTGCCAAGGTCCCTGCTACCCAAAGGCCCCTTGCAACGCCTGGTAGCTGCCCCAAACAAACAGCTGCTACTAGTAACTGGTTCCCATTACCGCGTCCCGCTGCCCAAGGGCACCTGCAGTGCCCTGGGCTGCCCGCGGCAGTGGTGCCGGGACACGTCCCGCCAAAGGAGATGCTCGGCCCAGCTCCCCCAGCACGGGCAGCTCTGCACAGAGGGTTGTTTCAGGCCCAGGAGGCAYGGGAATGGCTCTGGGGCCTTGGGAGGAACAGCTTCCCATAAGGGCATGAATGTCTTTACACAGCAGGGTGACGGGATGAGGCGGGAGCAAATGGCTGCCATGTTTCTGTACCTCACCAGGACACATGAAAATAGTGAACTTGTAAATTTGGGGCATCTTGGGAAGAAGAAGGATGTAAATCTAAATGCCAGAGAAGATCTCCTGGACCTCAATATCCTTTAGAACCCAGATTTGCTTAATTCGGGTTGCTATATCTAATATTCAGCTTTTACAGCACCTCCAGTAGTGGGATTATCCAGTAGATAATCACCCCAAAGTCAAGTGTTTAACAGAGATTTCACGGCCACCTCTCCCTCCTTAGAGACAGCCTGTGTAGGTGAGACCTCTAATCCCAGAGGGCTGAGGAGCAGACACTACCCATGGCAGCGCGGCCGCCCAAGGCACCCAAACCCTCCTCATCATCGCGGCTGCATTCCCTGTGAAACCACCACCAAGTTAAAGGTCTAAGGGCCACTTCGGAGGCCACTTGCTTCAAGGCAGCTGATTCATCAAAAAACCACAAACAAAAAACCCCATTTTTTTCTTTTAAAAAGTCTGGTTGTCCCCCTGCTACAAAGGGCTGCCAAGTTTTGGAGGCTTTATGGGGATGTTGCTGCTGATTCACTGGTAAACGGCGGCACTGTGGTTAGCAGAGCAGGCACACGCAGCTTCTGCTTCACTTTTATTCCCCCTTGCATTTTAAACTCAGCAAAAATGCTGTTTATGACTGAAATAAATCAGTTCCTCTGAGCTTATCCCTTTGTCCTTTGAATAGCACCTTTGCTTCCGTGCTGAAGAAGAGCCTTCTTCCTCCAGCCTTACGATTTTCTGCCGAAGCCCCAGACCCCCACCCCTAGTACTGATGGCAGCATTACTCCCTAATGGAAAAAAMCAAGCATCGCTGACTGGATGGCAGGGAAGCAGGGCCTCCTCCTGCCACCTCTCCCACACAGGAGCAAACAACACACAGGGAACAACAGAGCCGCCCACTCTTGAGGAAAGGCCAAGCGCTTCCAYGTTTCACAGCACATGCCGGGCCCAAACTGGAGAAAAATAACAACAAAAAACACACAAAATAACAACAACCCCCACGCTACRTGTTAGAATCAACACAGCATTGCAAAGCTTTGACCGGAAAGCAGAATTCACAGAACCAAATCTGCCGAAAGCCAAGCGAGGYTCAGAGATGCTAAAGGCTGCCCTTGCAGAGGGGCTGTGAGGTATTTCTGGTAGCTTGTGCACTAGAGCAGGAAGCAAAGGCCATTCAAACCTCTCTGCCCCACCAGCATCTCCACTAGACTCAGGCCTTGTCGTTAGTTTGCTACAGGCTTGAGTTGCGGCCTATCCCAAACCCCCCATCCCGATTCCTCCGCTAGCGGAGACTAGAGCTACTGAGCTAAGTCACCTACACTTGCTTTTAGGTGCTTGGAGACAGAGGAGGAGGGAAAATGAGAAGGATAATTAGAAGGGCTGATCATTATCTGGACACCGTTGTTCCCATCACCACACAACAACCTTCTTCCTTCTTCTATCTCATTATCCGTCTTATCATCCTTTTAATACCTGAAGAAATTACTGATTCATGTCACCTCCCTATTAACACTCTCAAATCATTCTCCTTTAGTATCCTAGAATGGCTGGAAACAGTATTTCTTGTTCACGTAAATCACATTTCCATATATTTTACTTAAAAACAATAAGTTAACACTTTAAAATGTGCAGCCACCATCCCATGTTTGCAATGGAGTCCCTTAGAGACACAAGATAAATTGCATTTGTCACACTTAAAAGCGATAGCCAGAAGCTTTTGCTTTTGAATGTATGACTCTGTCTACCCTTAATTTCTTACCTAGCAGCAGCAGTTAGAAAACATCACCTGAGCACTGTATCAGCTTTACAAAAAGATTATTTATTATTTATTATTCATTATTCATTATTCATTATTCATTATTCATTATTCACTATTTATTATTTATTATTGCCAGATTATTACAGATGAAAACACACAGGGCTTTAAATGATTAAGCCTGTACTTCAACTCACAGATAAGACATAACAGAGGCCCGGGGGGAGCGTAAGTGCCCAGCTGATTGAGTCACACTTTCTTTTAAGCCAAAGGGATCTTCAGCATCTGTGGTTACAGCCACTTCCCAAAAGGGGCCATCACTTGAAGAAAGGTGTGAGCAACACCCCCTTGAATGTGGGAGATGGAAATCAGGGTCATTCAGCTTAAAACAAGTCAAATGCATGAATGGAAACATGACGTTTTAAAAACTATTTAAACCTAGCTGTCGTTATTGAACTTACCAAAATAGCATAACATAGCATTAAAATAGGGAACACAGCAGTAAAAACAGTTAACTGTGATCAATAAGGAATCACGGGAGTAAAAACTGTGGTTTCAGACTATTCTGATCAAGCCCCTGTAGACCTCGGCATACTTGTAATGAACTTCTAATGAACTTCTGTTTCCACCAAAAATAAAACGATCACATGAAAAACTCAACATGCTGCCAACACAAGCTACCAGGAACTTCAGTTCACATTGAGTATTCTGCTTTAAAAAAAAAAAAAGAAAAAGGAAAAAAAGAGAAGAAAAGGAGAAAAATCAGCTKGCTGTGTGCATTAAAACAACTAGTAGTCTAAACTGTGACCCAAACTGTCTCCAATGAGTAAGCTTCTGGTCATAGAGACCAAAGCAGATCCCAAATCTGCTGTTATAGGATCACCTACACAAACCTTTCAAACAGAGCAATTTTAGAGAGGTATCAATGGGCTTATGGTGTTGCCAGAGCACAGCGGAGGGCTGTTGCCCCTGCTGTACAGTCAGCATCAGCAGCTCCCTGATGACAACAGGCGGACACACAAAAGGTAGATGTGCCCAACCTCCATGCCGACCTGCTCCCCTTCGCCTTTCCAGCCTGATGGAAAGGGAAGAGGTGGGGAAAAAACACATCCAAGGCACTGGTGCCACAGTGACGCCTTTGTGGCTGTTAATGTGGACATGGATGGTGCCTTCTGGGGTACCCTAGCAGAGGCGTTTAGGAAGCTGGAATGAGATTTCAAGCTTTCTCCTTCTGCCTTGCCCATCCAGCTAGTGATGCCGAATGCCTGGTCCACACTGTGATGTGACCTCATGACACTGGTGTCCTGGTATCTCCCTATGATCAGGAGGGCCCAAAGCAGAGGCAAAGATGGCCCAATTCCACACAGGGACTCACTCCATCTCACACCTCCTTTTAGAAAATCTGAATATTTTTTCAGCTCAAAATAACTGAAAAAGCATCTAAAGAATTCATTTTCAAGTAATGTTTGGAATTCATTTTCTCAAAATGTTTTGAGAAAGTTGTGTCTCAACTACAACTGGTCAAATATTTTGATGAAAAAAATCTCAAAAAAACTTAATTTTTATTGAATCAAAACTCTTCATTAAGGTGATACCTGTTTTGATTAAGTTTTTCCAATGAAAAATATTCAGAAAGACTTTCAAAAATATCTTTCAATACTGCTTACAATTTTTCTATAAAGCCAATTTTGAGCTTTGCATTTCATTTAAAAATTCATCTTTTTTGCATTATTCATAAATAGTTTCCCATATCACAGCCTTTCTTGCTCTTACTGAAAAATAATCAAAATATTCTGTCTCCACAATCATAGTAAAAACGCACTCTGAGGACTGAAGTTTAGTGTCTCCATCAGTATCTGACATTTCTGACAAGAAAGCCTTTATTCTCAAGCGTGTGAAAAGCTTTTCACAATTTTTGAGCTCTGAATCCAAATGTGAACTATTTGTAACTTATGTTAATYCACCCTGAAAGAGGAGAGAGCAAAACATGGCATTTTTAGTAATGTCAAAAAATGACATTCTTTAGATCTATTCACCTGTTGTCACTTGATGCAAATTTCTATCCATAATTACTGCAACACCACCAGCATGCAGTCTAATATTTAATTACATATAACTACTGCTTGTTCTTTGTTTTATTGATGATAAAACGCGACTGTATTAATTTGGCACAATTTGAATTGATTTTTTTTTTTTTTTAAACAAGAGATAGTGACTGGTCACTACATGATTTATAACCAAAGGGGACTGCAAGCTCAACAGGATTTAAAACAATCTAGCTGTTTCTGCTCAGCAAAGCTCCCATTTTCTTTTTCACATATAACTGGAACTGTTTATTTTCTTGCCACGAGCAGCACAGATGATTTGCTGATCAGTGAAAGGATCCTGCAGCAGGAACACTGGTCTGAGATTATGGCCCTTGCCTCACTCCTCCCCCGTGTCTCTAAAWCTGTGCAAACTCCACAAACTTATTTTTCTTCCTCTAAATGTTTGACCTAAAAGATGCCTTTATGCCTAAAGATAATTTTGAATAGARGATTTGGGCCTTTTATGACTGCATCAGACAACAAATACGCATAATGTCAGCGACCTCAATTTAGCTTCCAAAATAGCACGGACAGGACTCCCAGATTAAGGGTACAGAGAGCAAGCAAGCTGCTGTTCTGCTGCTTTTCATTTTCAGAGCTTACTTAATTAGACAGTCGTTCTGGAGGGATGCAGCATTAAAAGATATACGAGTAGCAAGAATTGTTAAAAGCAGATGGAGGCTCAATAACAGGGAGAGTGAAATTGAGGACCAGAGCTCAGGGACCAAGTGATTTATAGGCAGCAATTTTCCTTTATTGGAAACAGGAGGAGTTTCTTATTAAGGCCTGTGCTATTCCCTCCACTAAGCAGATTTCTGCTGGGAAGGCAGAGGAGGAAGGAGCGAGTCCCACTGCAGCACACAGAGCATGGATGGAGGCACATGGTGGGTGTCCAGAGGTGACATTGGTGGCTGAAGCACCCCAAGAACAACCTCTGCAGACCCCTCTGCAATGTGCAACTGGGCAGAGGGCCCCAAAAAAGCATGTGGGAAAGGTGGCTCCTTTGGAAGCCGCTTATCCAGGGAAAACAAGGGGGAAAACAAGGACTGGAAGGAGTGTGGAAGCACGTTGTGAAAGCAGAGTCCACATCCCTGAGCGTGCAGGGCTCATTAGAGTGAACCGAAGAGGTGAAGGATTTTGCTGCAAGCCAGTGCATAAAGGAGTGTGCCATTGCATTAATGTTTGGGCTTAACATCGCTACCCAAGGACAATACAGAAAGCATGAAAAGAGACTGTTCAGGCAGAAGAGGTTTTAATCTCAAAAGATGCGGGAGTGGGGAATTGTTAAAGGAAATCTAAGGGCACTGGTAACAAAAGTGGCAGTGGGAACATGCTTTATGCCAGCTACGTGACAGATGGTGCAGAAATGGCTTTACATTGACCAMAAAGCTTCCTATAATGATTACTCTCTTCAGACAAGGACATCCTTGTCTCAGTGGATGCTACGTTTAAAAAATGATGGTTAAGTCGCAAACAAACAGTACAAAAGCACTTATCATCATCATCCTCCTCCACAGCAAGGACAGCAGGATGGGAGAACTGCCTGTCAGGTCCTGTCCTCCCCCTRCCACAGTGGGATTTTGTCACGTGAAACCATAACCTCCAAAAACAGTCTTCCAATAGTAGCTCCAGATGTCCCCTAAATGAGACATGGCCAAGCCACAGCTCTTCTGAACTGTGTGTGCTGAGATGCACCACGGAAGCAAGTAGGCCCTGCTAGACCCTTCTACCTCCCTGAACTCCTCTCACAGACTCCAGACACCGGCACGCTGCTTTTCACACCATAAGACACGGGCGACACCGACTCCAGCACGTCCTGAGCTCCAGCTCCCAGGAACGGCCCCCASGAGGCCTCGCACACCCAGTTAGGCTACTGACAAAACAGTCCAAAGGAGTCCAAAACAGTCCAAAACAGCCAAGGAGTCTAAGAGTTGTACACTGTGTTATCTTACACATACTACCCCTTCGTGTTCCTCTGCCACGTATCTTCCAACTTTGCACCTCTCCCTATTAAAGGTGAGTTGCTGTGTCTTCCCCAATTTGGGCATGCCTTCCCTAATGTACAGCCAGCTCCAAAACGCAGGAGTCCTTTCATATCTGCTGTCCCAAGGCATCAGACTGGAACCTCAGGGCCTTCATCACTCGGTATCTCCCCTTTTATCAACTGCAACCTCAGTTAAACCAAGGGGACCATGATGACAGCCAGGACCTGGGCTCCTACATTCTGACACTCCCATAAAGAAACTTTTATCTTGTTTGTGTTTGGCAAACAGAAACCTTTTCCAAGAGCTAATTAAAAATAAATGTCTGAATGATAAGATGCCTATCAGCAAGTGCCCAGATTATGTGTGTTTTATATATACACACCCCTGAACTGTACCTCTGTTGAGGTACAGAGCCTGAACAGGTGATCTTTCGCTGCAGATAGTTGTCTCATCCTKGAGAATTTCAGATTACTTTAGGGAAATCACTTGCTCTGAATTCTGTGGGGGCAATTTTCCTCACAGTAACTTCGTTTCTTGTTTATTTATTTATTTATTGCAGTACAGCTTATGCTCATGCAAAGCCCTGCTCCTCTGTGCCTTGGAAATTGTGTATTTGGAGTCCTTGYTTTCTCTGATGACTATTTTGTGTAATTGTTTCCTTCTGTGGGTAAGCTGCTTAAGCTGTCAGTGTTTTTTTGATACATCTATAAACATGACCTGTGTATCTCATGATACGTATGAATAAAGATAATTTGAAATGCTATGAATGGGAAAAAAAAACCCTTGCTCCATGAACATGCAACATATTTTAGGGCCAGATTCTGTTGTTTTTCATTATCAGTGCAGTAACTGAGTTAACTTCACAACAAGCAAAAGACAGTCTGCTCTTTTGGTGCAGTATATACAAAAAAACCCACTGAAATCGGGGCTGTTATCAGATCCTGCTCTTAGTTTCCTGGGGTAGATCCAGCATAAATAACTCCAGTGACACAGCTCAAATTGAGGTTCTTAATCAGCCCCTTTTATAAAGTACTGTGCATATTTGGGATACTGCCTTCAAAATGAAGAAAAAACATCACCAGCTTCTAATGATGGTGATTTTTTCATTCCCGTGATGCCTCCAGGGCACCCTGTGAAAAGGCAGCTGACTGTCCAACAGCAGAGGCCTTAGAAGAGCAGTATTACTGTAACTCTTCGCTCAAGGGCCATAATAGTCCCTCAGAAACTCCTTTTAAATGACATCTTGAGGTTACCACAGAAATACTCCAGAAATACTTCAAATCCCACGTGTACCACAGAAAACAAGAATCTCAAAGCTAATGCAATGCTGAGCGGCTGGTTGGGATGTCCCAGAGGTGCAATGGAATCCACACAGCCAGTTACATAACGTGTTTTGCCTAAAAAGTGGTGTTGACCTGCAGATTCTGTGGTTCTGGTTGTTTTTGAAGAGGGAGAGGGAAGTGAAAGCTTCAAGGTGCTCAGGACATGAAGTGCTCAGGAGCTGACAAAGTCTGAAAGAGCTGTGGAGAAACCAGCATCGCAGCCTTTRGGGTCTTTGCGCAAACTCTGAGTACAGTTTAACAGGGTTTTTTTTTTTCCTTCTTGTGTATTCATCCTACTAATAGATAGTGTGTCCTGCATCTCATTCTCAACAGGACATCTCTAGTGGTTCCRGTCAGTATTGCAGAAAATGCTCTCTGARCAGAGATTTCTTCTCATCACGTGAGGGTGACAGAGCACTGGAGCAGGTTGCCCAGAGAGACGKTGGAASCTCCTTCTCTGGAGATGCTCAAACCCACCTGGAGACAACCCTGTGCCACACGCTCCAGGTGACTCTGCCTGGTCAGGGAGGTTCAACTAGATGATCTCCAGGGCTCACAGCCTCAACCTCCGTGATTCTGGGATTGCAATAAAATAAAAAGGCAACAAATAGTCTGTTCTCTACCTCTCTCCAGTGGTACCACTGTGCTACCCAGTGGAAGTGGCAGGGATCCATCCACCCCATGGCTGAGGCTGGCGCCCTCCTTCCACTATGAGACCCTGCTCCACCAGTTGCTACTTGGCCCAAACCCTCGAGCTTGTGCAGAGTGATAAGAGCTCCTAATACACACTGAGGTTTTTGTCTTTTGTCAACACCTCTTGAAGAGAATGTTTCTTAAGGTACCGCTCAGTGCAATTTCTGCGCTATYGATTCATGCCAGGGTACTGCTGGAGTTTTAAATTTAAGTCATCATTAGYTCAAAAATAAAGCACATCAGTAAAGCCTTATACAACACTTTAAAGTTTTTCTTGCACTGACTAGACCTCTCCACATCATAAAGACTCTGCAGCATCAAACTTTGCTGAAAAGTCTGCTTGGAAAATTACTGAGCGCTYCTTCTGCTTATATCCTGTTAAAACTGAATGCTTTTAGACTAGAAAGCAACCACTCACTGAACAGAGATCAAAGGAATAGACTTTTTTCTTGAAAATCTTTTCAAGTAGTTGCTGTTCTGTAATGCCTTGTAACAACAAAGGCTATTCCCAAATATGTACTATCTCACTAACAACATGTATCTAGATTCATTTTTACTATTAGGAGACACGTGCATTGACTCTCCCCAACCAATTTATTCACACGAGACAACTCAGTGACAATTTTCTCACAATAAAACCCTAGTGCAGAAATCTAYTCAGAATGTAAAGCCAAAGTGCCTGAGACACGTACACTAATGAATGCAGTCGAATGTGCATATCCTATTTACATTAGGCAAACACTGGAGAGTATTTCCAGTATTTACAGCAATGACAGTTCCAGCAGTGTTCTTGGCTTTCTTTAGAATTTGGCAGCAGGGAGAACTGAGGTTGTGTAAAGACAAGAACTATAACATTACAAATTATGACTTTCTTTAACGAAGCAACCTGCATTTTTTTTTTCTTGGTGACGTAACCTTTCCTTTATCACACACATCTGCTTCTAAACAATAAAAAGAAAAGCTTCATATGACATATCTGATACATTCTTTTCAAAGAAAATTCCCTGTACCCTATTCAACCACTGCAGAAAYAAATGTAGCTTTTTTCAAGAAGACAAGCAGAGATAATTTGGAGGAATGAATGAATGCTAGCATACTTTTCTTTCTTTAGAAATCTATGTCTTAATCTATTTGGAACATACTTTTAAAAAGAAATGAGAAATGGTTGAAAAATTAGATGTAGATAACCAAGCTATTTACATGCCATTTAATCTTTGAAATTTGACACCACTGGACTAAAACGAGAGAGTTTAAAACTACTCTGACGTCCAGGATTTGAGGCAGATGCTAAGCAAGTAATGCACAGGAATACTGTTCCTCCTTTTTCAGTATTTAGGCCTTTGCCCTTCTAAGAAAACAATGTCATTACAGTGTTCCCAAGAATTAAGAAATTTAAGTCTGAGTTTAACAATGAGAAGAGGCTGGAACTTCATTCAAACTTATCATATGAAGAACAGCAAAATCAAGACGCAAGTGCCAGTGCCACTATGTCTGATGCAGTTCATGGTTGTTCTATGTTCATAGAATACTATTATCCTCACATCTCACTAATTCCATCATTATTTCATCCAACAAGCACTTTTTGACTTGGGAAGCAAAATTAGTATGCAAAACTAGCAGCTCTTAACAACTTTGTAGCTTAATGCAAGAGCCACACTACCCAGAGGTTCTTCTTAATTAAAAATAGCCTGAAGGYTTTTACTTCCCAATACTATAATGAACTTAAAAAGGGAAAAAAAATAAACAAAACAAGACAAACAAAACTTTCCTTGTCTCTGTACTGCTATTTGCTATTACTGGATTTAGAAGCACTATGCAATGGGAGGTTAATGAAGCCATTCTCCTGATTAAGTTAAAGGGATTAATGTTTCAGTTCAGTTTTTTATTTAAACATTTTTTTTGCTTCAAAGGTCACATTAACACTGGCTATGGCAAATTACCCCTCGAGTTTAAATGAACCTTACAGGAAATTTTATTTTGATGATCGTTAGCAAGCATTTCACAACACAACAATTGACATATAAGGTAGTTAAAACACTAGATAAATAACAGCCTGTCCCACTGTTAGAGTAGCTTGAACTCATGCTTGTTTAAAGAGCTCACCCAAAGCTCACTCAAGTCAACAGAAAAGCAGTGATCGACTTCAAAGGGTTTGGGATCTGACAGCACTGGCAAACATGTAAGCACAGACAAAAACCAACCAGGTCAAATGAAGAACCACTTGCACAAAACAGCATCGAGTGCACGCTCCTTTTTGAGTAGAGATCTGCAGCTAATCTGAATCAGAAAGAAAGGGTGCAAATGAGGTAAGCCCAGGTCCTCAAATGCCCTGTTTCAGAGGCCCAGCATTTTCCTTGCCTTAGCATAGGATTTCCTTGCATTTCTAAGGATTTCCTTGCCTTGCCGTAGCAATTAAAGGAAGCTGCAAAGAGAAATCCTGTGCTTGAATGGACTTATTTTCATAAGTTACCAGGAACTTGAGCTCTACTGAAAATCAGATGGGTTTTTCCAATTCAGCTTTATAGGGACAGGTAAGACATCCTCCTTAAATCCTCGGTCCACATTTGGTAATATGATTGTTTCCCACTCAGTTTTTAAGAGACCACTGTGAGGTTTCAGGTGAGAAGTTTAGTCTGTYGAAATGTTTAGGTATCTTCATAGCTGACCATTCATGTCTGAAAATCCACTGCCTATTTTTACAAGTTATGAGCCTTTCAAAAGATCTTGGGAAGTTAATATGGGTCTAAAGTTAACATGAGGCTTTTCTATTGTCTCCAGAAGCTGAACTGATGTCACTTGCATTGAGTTTATGCTTTGGTTTGTGTCTGCACAGTCTTTTCATGCTTATTAATGAAATGCCCAAGTACTCTAAGAATATCGAGCACATGGTTAAAAGGGATGGCAAGCAATGTTATTCTATCCTCACTTTCTGTCAGGTAAATCATGCCACTCTGGATTAAGGTAATCAGCATTTTATGAATATTTTTAGAATTAACCATAACAATGCATATCTCTCCACAAAAATCTTAATGAAAGCAAATCAGAAAGAAAAAAGAAATGCCATTTAACATTAACGGACTGTGGCAATTTGCCACATTAATCTAAATTTTACAGGCTTAGTGTTAGTTTTTAAAGAGAGAATTRTTCTTCCTTAAACTAAACTCAGCTCAGTGACAGATTTAAAAAGAAAACAAAGTGAACTACCCCGCCGTTGTCATACCCTCCTTTCTCTCCTCCGGAAGTTAACTATGAACTGTAGCACTGATTATTTCTCTTACAGTAGCTACCAGAGGTCCCAGCTGAAGTAGAAAGGCAATTCCTTTGGAAAACTGCTCAGGAAAAGAYAATCAAACGCTAGCCAGGATGCACTGCCAGCGCGTGCTCAGAAGGTGCCTAGGAGCTGTGTCTGCTTCCCCCAGACCAGGTTTGAATTCTGCTAATTGCTATTAGTTGGAATCCCTCAACAAAATCACCGTCTAATTAATGTACAGCACTGCCAGGGCTGGTTTTACGACCAGCACAACTCGCCTGAGTTGAAGTGAGTTGGTCTGGGCAAGTATCAGGTCTGGAGGCGATGGAGCTGGTCACTGGTGCAGTTGTTACTGCTTCAGAGGATACCTGAATGACTCTCAAAATCAGTGCCCCAGTTCTTTGAGGAAGAAGTATAAATTTACCATAGCAAAGTAACCACTGGTAGGGAGGTGAACGAACCAGTAAGAACAGACAGTCAAACTTTTAAAGGAATAATTGTGAGGTGGGCATATGCTGCATCCACATTAATCACGTGCTTCACAGCACGTATCCTTGTCCTGCACGAGGATGTGAAATCTTAGAGAACACACATAAAAAACAGGTGTATGCTGCTTTTTCCAACAGCATTGTACAAATGGTTAGCGACTAAATAAAGAATATCTAAAACTAATAAATTACAAAAGCTCCTTTAAGGTGGCAACATCTAAAATGACAGGAATGGACGATAGGCAGAAGGCAATCTGAAAGGAAGGCCTCTCCAGCTCCAGAAAACCTCCACAGGGAGCTGCTCTAATGCAGCTAATACTCCAATAGGTCAATGATTCTGCYTGAAAGAAAGAAGAAATATCTAGACCTATCTTTAAAATCAGGTAAGATCCCTAAATAATTCACATTAGTTTGACAGTAATTCTTGCAGGGGCAAGAATCTGTTCCCTAACCATTTATTATATCTGGCTGTTTGAAAGCAAGCAATGACTTTTGTTTTGTTTTGGGGGTCTTTGCAAAGACAAACAGAAACAGTGGATCTAACTGTATCAGATGTCCACTAGATTAATCCGAATGAAGCCAGTGATACATTACCCCTTCTAGTTAAATACAGACAAAATTACTGTAATAAGTGTTCAGAATCTAATCCTTACCGGATCAATACTTGAGAAACTGTTCCTTTTTTCTCTCCAAGCRGATCTAATGCCTCTAATTATATACAACAGCTTTATCTCCAACTCTTAGATAGTGGGAGCAAGAAAAATGTTAGGCATAATAGTGTTTTGGAGAGGCTGACAGCAGATGAATTTGCTGTTACACATGGAGAATAGAAGAGCATTGAACAAAAAAGAGAACAGTGGTTCTGTTCTATGGTACCATTATATTATCTATTATTCCTTTGAACTTGAGCAAACTTCTACTGACTTTAATATGTGCTGGATTTGGTCCCTGGCCTTTCTCTCATTGAAGGTAACATAACTCATACAAGTCTAGTTCGTCAGAGGGTCAAGCATAAACTGAGGAAGACCTCATGGAAATTCAGCAAGTCTTTTGCTTTATGTCTACTGAGATACATGCCATCAAAATGTACACCATGAAGCCCAGTTTGTTTTTAACTTTATTTCTACGTTTCTCACTATTGACAGCTTCTGTCTTGTAAGACTTTTTGTCTGTGCAAAATGTTATTTTAGAAAAAAATGCAAATAGAGCCAAATCTCTTGGCTCTAGATAAATAAGAAGCATTTTTTAACGCTCTATCACTGTTTTACTACAGTACTTGACATCTTCCAAATGCATTAAAAAGTCCTTGAGAAGTCTTACAACTTTACAGTGTATTCTGTGATGCCAATTCTAATCACAATCTAGTTGAAAATGAGTTTAATGAGCTCTGCAGAATACAGGCCTCTTGTTGTAAGTGATCGAGCTACTTCTGGAAGCAACAGGACACATTAAAAATATTTTCTGCTTGGTTTAAAGTTCTATTTTAAATATGTTCTTTTAAGGATATCAGAGACTAGTCTCGGCCTTTGGGAGCATTTCAAATGATGGTAGGAAAATATCAGAAATGAGTGAGATTTAATTTGCAGAAAGCACTTCTAGAACAATGACATACAAAATAKCACCTTTTACCCACTTCATGTAAATGTTTTTAGAATGGTAGAAACACTTGCAGGCAGTAGATTTAGTAGAGATGAATGTATAAAGTAARTTGCAACTCTATATAACAGTAATAAGATTATTCTGAATTACTTACAGAATTTACACCTAAAAAATTCTTATCCCTTGTTATTTAAACTTTCTCACAGATCAATTAGGTTGAAACAGTAAGTCTTTAGGCTATCCATTAATTGCAGCACGGTAGACACAAGCTGTACTTAACGCTCTGCAATGAAAATTAAACCAAAGCACCAAGCAGTCTTGGCTAACAGAAAAGGTTTCTTCAGCCCTTCAGTTAAAGGAGGAGAGATAACRGGGGCACTGAATTCACATGAGAACAGCTCTCAGTTTACTGTTCTCTGCCTGACACATGTTAATACAGGCTACTGAAGCCACAAGCTGTTACCCACTTGTTTAATTTGAGGTGTTGCATTTGCAGCGCATTCATTTTCTGATCCTACGGTAAAACTGCTCTCAGACAATAACGAACACCAATGATTAAAGCAAAGGAAGGTGAGCAACACTCATAACTCCAAGAATACTGAATTATGAAGGTCCTGACCTGCAGAAGGMAGAGCAGGGGCTGGTTGTACAGAAGCACACGCTATGCAGCAGGAGAAGCTTTTAGTTCTCATCTCCATCACTGCTACGGCTCCAGGCTCTTGAGCAGGGCTCAGGACACCCTTTCCCACTTGCTGTCTATGCAGAATAGATCTCAGGACAGCAGAGGCTCCCTTGCCTGCTCATTTTTTTGCTTCCCTGCTATATTGAAGCTACGAATGGCATCTTTACCGTTACTGCTGTCTCACGCTGGCGAAGGCCAGAGGCTGCATCAGACAGYGGCCGGTGGCTGCCACAGCCATCCCCAGTGCTAGCAAGGCTGGGGAATCATTTTTAAAAACACACCTGTTTAATTCTCCTCTTTTAACCCTCAGGCAACAATGGTTTACATTTCCATGCAAGAAAAAGACATCTCCTCTTTAACACTCAGCCTAGCCACTAGTTGTATCCTGGATACATATATTAACCCTCTGTTACAAAAGATAGGCCACATATTCAAAGTTGTTCTCCCTATATCCACAGATGCTCTCTTCTATATGCATGTTTGTTTTTAAAAAGCCTTTTTTTTTTTTGAAAAAAAGTTTCCTTCTAACATTCATCAAACGGCTATGGTTGGGAAGACAGGATGGACACCGTGTCAATCCGCTTATCRGGTGACTGTATGTCTGTGGATGCATAAGCTCACAAAAATTTGGGGGAAAGCAGGGAGGAATCTGAAAAGGGGATCTGAAATATTTTAAATAAATCAAAATAATGACCTAGCTGGTAGAAACAGGGATTTTCCAGAAAAAGAGATGTCATTAGTGGTATTCATATATGACATAGCTTGTTCAGGGAGGACAGGGAAAGCAACAGGCCCATGGTGAGATATTTATCAATGATATTTATGTCCACACTCATCTTCTGCATGCAGTTAGGGAAATACTTGCATAATGTCTCTGAGTAATGGTAAAACTGGGAAATAACATGGACCCTGTCATGGTTGGTGCCTACAAGACACGTTCATCACAGCAGGACGACCAGGTAGGGAGGATTACTCACTTAAGCATGGCTACCTAGAAATCTTCTGCAAAAGAAATACAGCAGGGCACAGACTAATCTCAAGCTCTTACCAGGCAAAATTTGTATTTACAACGTGTATCTCTACTGGCAACAGCATGGAACTCAGAAAGCCTGTGAACAGGCTTATTGCTTTTTTCACACTGCATTACACTGTATTAGTCTCTGCAGTTGCCAACAGGGAAGACCTTCGCYTACATCAAACCCTCGAACATGGTTTATGTACTGAACTAAATCTATTCCTGCGGGAACAGATCAGCAGCCATTAAACAGCAGCTGATACCACTGGAAACAAATTCCATTCTTAAAACAAAAGGAAAAGGTAAAAAAATCACTTAAGAGTGAAAAAGCCAAGTAATAATTAAAAAAAAAAATTAATTTTCAATCAATTAGTATGGCATGAGCCACGTTAGTGCCTGTCTGTCTGAATACAAATGGGAATGAAGGGTCTTCCAGATCAACAGCAGAAATTATCCCTGACATGGAATTTGGAAGTCACTGCAGAATTTATTCCATTACGCTACGGAAAGCATAAGATCCTGCTCAGAATTACAGCGGTTCCCTCGTAGGCAGCAAAAATGACTGGCAGCAAGTTACCCTTCTCAGGAGCTTCTGTAATTTGGATGCTGCTCAGCATTACAGACTCCAGCATCTAGTCTGCCTCAAACCCCGCAGTATCCGAGCTACTCGCTTTAAGGTGTATTACTAAAAGAACAGGGGAGGGCTTAATTGCCACTAGCCCATCAGTCCTATCAGTAGTAATGATTGCTGAAACCTGAACTCTGCTCTGAAAACTGAACCTGCACCAATTTCAGCCGAAAGGAGCCTTTTAAGAGCAGGAATATTACACTGAAGTCTCACTGATGCATATGCCACATCTCCATTAAGGTCCTGGTAACACCCTGCAGAACCAAACTCCGATCCGAGCAGCTGCTTCGAAAGATGCTAACATAAATATTTAATTTCAAGAAGGACCACAGGAGATAATTTATTSCAGCTTTAAGGTTTCCAGACATTCTCAAGCTCAGGATTAGCTGCTTGCAGAGCAATCGGCCCTACATGCTACGTGCATGTTATATTTTATTTAGGCACCCATTTTATGGAATAGCCATGTCAGACTGTGAGCTACCACATGCCAAGCCACGTGCCACACAGCAGCRACTGGCGCTGCACCAGGCCACGTTCTCAGCTGCCTTGCCTGTATCCAAGAGGAAAATGGAGGTGGTCATGAAATCAGGGATCCACCTAGCAATTGTAATCTATAACCCCACCACAAGGAGCGAATGAAACAGTAGTTAGAATTTATTCTTTTTTTTTTTTTAAAAAAAAAGTGCTAGAAACTTTTATTTTGCAGAAACATTAGAATAAATCATAGCCATGTAATGGTAYGTATAGATACATGAAGAATATAATGTTGTCCATGCGGACAGAGAGGGGGAATCACAGCAAAAGAGCCAATCAAATCAAGTCATAGTCACACTTTATATAKCGGTCAAAAGAAGAAAAAAGGAAAATAAGAAATAAAGCATTTGCATTTAGCCAGTGTGTAGAAGCCAGCGTGAGCTGTGCAAGGCACCGAGCAAACACACACAGCTGGCTCCTTCTTTCTTACCCATACAAGCCCAAAGAACTGCACGTGGTAAGCGAGGCTGTTTAACCCACCCACGCAGCCCATGTCATGATGCCACGGAGGAGCAGAGCAGAGATCACGCCAACATTCAGCCCCACGGCCGGGGCCTCGCTGCTGACACTGGCACTGACATCCGCAGTGCAGAACGGGAGGAATCCTCCCAAACCAGAGCCCCTCCGCGGGGAGTTACGGACCCGTCAGCTACGTGTCCGAGGAGCCGAGTCTTTCCCTGTGCCATTGCCACCTGCAACGGGACACAGCTCCGCTCCACGGCTCCCACCTCCCACCACACTCACCTGCTCGCTCCAGCTCCCGGGAGAGCAGAAACCCCAGGTTTTTACACCACAGCCCCGACACAGGGCAGCAGCCCCGCAACGCTGCCAGCGCTCCCAGCAAAGGGCGGCGGGGAGGAGGGATCCCACTGTGATAAAGGGGTGGGCGCCTCTTCCTGGCTTCCCAAATCCTCTAGGATCGGGTAATTATAGCAGAAAGGCAGGTGTTGTTCCCAAATACATCCCCACTGAGAAGCCACAGTGCTTCCTTCATCAAAGAGAAGCAAAGCACATCAATGCATACCAGGAGGGAGCGACAGGAGGAGGATTAAAATACAAAGGAAACAGGAATCACTGGGTCACTGACAAAAATGTGTTGTTTACTCCCACCCTCTTGCCAGTGAAAGTGCAAGATGTCCTGACACAAACATATTTGCAGGAGGCTTCAGGAAGCTCACTTCTAAATATTTATGCCTCCCCATAGCAGAGATATCCCTGAAATATTAATTCATTCTATTAGCATATTGTAATCATTTGCCTTTCCACAAAGCAATCAAAAATATATCTTTTCATCTACTGTCATCTTTCTTCCCAGCTAGACTGTCTTTCTCCAGTTGTCTTCTGTTCCCTTTCTCTTTCCTGAAAAACTCACTCCTACCTCCAAACCTTCCCCTCTAGGCTTTATTAATCCTGTTTTTTTCTTCCTATGCTCATGTCCTGGATTTTATCCTTTCTCTCCTTATCCCATATACTGGTSTCACAGGTGACAAACTGTTAATTTAGCTGCTTTTCACCCCATTTGCTTAATCCTGCAGAGATACCCAGGGTTCCCACACTTTTCCCCTTTCTCCTAGCACTCCGACCACTTCTTCCTTTTACACTTCTTCCCCTTCTCATGCACCCCCTTCCACTCCCAAATCCTTTTTTAGCTGTTCAGATAAATGCTTAATAGTGCCTGGTTTCTGATCTGAGGGTACTGCAGCTACTGTGAGCAGAGATTAGAGAATATTCTGGTGACCAAAGGGCCGTGGAAAGAAAGCCCGTGTAACCACGCTGCTCCAGACAGCTCCTGACTGCTGCACCGAGGTGGGGCAAAAGCAGCAATAAATAAAACAGGCAGGCAGACGATGGGGTGGGGTATGGTCTGAAGAAGCCACAAATTGCTTTCCCGGGATAAAAAGAATGTAATGGCCAGTGGCAGCACATGKTATGCAGCTAGCAGGTAATCACCAGGGCTATAAATGCTCGAAACTTTCAGCAGAAGCACCAGGCAGTTGTGGACACTCCTGACTCGAGTTTTGACATGTAAAATGAAAACAACATTAGCATTACTAGATAAAAAGGGGAACGTTTCACTCACTTTCACTATAGTCACATATTCCATTTCTACTTCTGTTTTTCCTCTACTTCTTGTTCTTCTATGCTCTTTAAAACAAAACCAAGGATCATTTCAATTTGAGGTGATTAACAGTTACTCTAAGCTGAAATGACATAATTCTGTGCATTACAGTAACACAACATCTCTTTAATCTATGCACTTAATAAAAAAACAAAAGATCACTTCATGCTTTTGTGTGCTGGCTCATTAATTCTTGACTACTTGGTAGGCACATGTTAGGCAGAGAAACCAGTCTATTTATTACAACCCGTCACTCCATATTAAGAGAGGACAATATTTCAGCTGTGGTATGTGAGAGGTTTGAGTTTAGCTGAAGTTGGAGCTCAGGAACAACACAAGAAGTGACACCTTTTTTTCTTTTGTTCAGAGAGGGGAAAGAAGCATGTCTCTGAAGGAAGATGAGCATAAGCCATGCCACGTGAAGTCTGTCTGCAATGAAACATCTCAGGCCGTTGCAGCAGGCAGGCCTCAGCCTGCACACAGGCCCAGTTGCATTAAGTCAATGCAGATGGACAGAAAATTTCCAAGGACAACACCAAGTGCTTACAGAAGTGGTGTTGCTGTGTCACGAGATGGCCTATTCCCTTTGTGGGGGCTTCCCTTTGCATCAGGCCTCCGTGAGCCTGAGCTGGAAGAGCTGCTGGACACGGCGTCGCTGGGGGTGCTATTGCTGTCCACTTGCCTTCCTCCTGGGGCTGAAGCCTCTGCTTGGTAGCTTGGAAGAGCAGCAGGAGTTTCATGTTGTCCTGCCAGCCTAGAAGACCCTGAAGTGCTGTAGGCAGCTGCGCACTATCCAGCGCTGACTCTCACCTTAGGTTAAACTGTCTTGAAGAGGTGTAAGGTCTGCCTCAGGGAAATGCTGGAGATACTCCAGCAGCCAGCAAAAGGACAAAGGTTTTTAGCTCTACTAGAAAATGGCTATAAAATTATAGAGCTAACTGTAAAGAAGGGTGACTTTTTGGTTCTTCCTAAGTGTAGCATTCAATTGAAATTACCATGACATTTTCAAGCAGTTGCTGCACTTCTCATTCTCTGTTGTGCTAAATTATTGTGCTGTCTCCTTTCAGTCTAAAATAAAATGCTATTTCAATACTAGGAGATTTACTGCTTCATATGAGTAAGTGAGTGAGTATATGGCTGGACTTGGTTCTGCTTGGACAAGTTAAATAATCGCTGTTTTATGAAACAGTTGGTGTCACTAAAGTCTTGATTCTTCTACATCGTGTACTTTATACTCCACCATATATTCAAAGTGGTGAGCACCAAATATACTACTGTTTTTACAACGTCCAAGAGCTAGAGTTATAATGGTAACTAATGTAATCTAATRGTATTAGGTCAGTCTCAGCCCTGCAATAATTGCATGCAGGTTCATTAAGGTCATTTGTACTTTCTCTTAGCTCTTGGCTGTCAGGTTTGCTATAAATGAAACAGAAAGCTGAAATCTTTAAAAAGAAACAAAATAATAGCACAAATARTGTTTTCTGGTTCAATGTTTTAAGTTAAAATAGCTTAATAACTGAAGCAGCGCTTTTTAATTTTCTCAGAAAACATTTCCTCTCAAAGCTTTTTTTGTAAACTGAATGTAATTATTGACCCACTTCCTTCGTAATGGTAAAGGAGCAGAATGATACATCTGAACACCGTGTCCTCATTTTACATTCATACCAATTCATAAATGTCTTATAATTGAATCACAATGGCAGGCAAAAATGGTAACTAGCTGGCTTAAGGTGGCTGGATTTGGTTGAAATTCAATGCAAGGGAACTTAGGGCCATCTTCTGTGTTGCTATGAATTAATGAATCCATTTTATCATTTTTCTCCTTGAACTCCTTCTCACCTTGGTAGCAGTGGGCTTTCAAACTACTGCATTAACACTGACACAAATGGTGTTGTAAGATACATGTTGGGTATCAGACAGTCAGGAAATGGGTGCCAGTGACAGTGGTAGCTTGCACCATTTTGACATGCAAAATGAATCTAAAATATTAGCTGAGGAAGCAGAAGGTGACAGTTTGTAGCAGAAAAAAATACAGCAGAAAGAGGGTGAAATGTAAAGTGGAAAAATAAAACCGCTTTATTTTGCAGACTTCCTTGTCACTTCTCCTGATGCACTTCATTTTTCTGTCCCTTTGCTCAGTACAATTCACTGGTTTTAGTGTTCCCTCTTACAAACAGATCAGGTAAAGTGCCTTACTTACACTGGCCATTTATGGAACAGGATTCCATGTATGTATATTTGCAGCACACAAACATTTTGTTAGTGTGCATGTTGGCAYAGCTACTTCATGAGGCTTGTACCTACTAAAGCCAGGTTGGGATTTGACTAGAAATTCCCCTAAAACCAATCTTAGAGAACGCTAACAAGCCTCCTCTTGCTCTCTTCCTTATTTTGTCTAATATTCTTGCTATTTTTTTTTTTCTTTATGGCACCATTTTTAGCCAGCCTCTCTGCTAAAGAAACATTCGTATTTGTGAAAATGTGCATCTCCTCTGCATGCAGGTGACTGCAGAAAGGTATGGGTTGGTGCTCCCACACCAGGATTCTGGTGTGCAAAGGAGGCCCACGTTTGCAAATGTGCAGATTTTACCTACCTGTAGGGCAAACATCAGGATCAAAAAAAAGGAAACATTTCAAAAAAGCAGCATCCATAATGACAGCAAAACAACTCCACTTAACCAAGCTGAGGATTTTCCCTTTGATCATTTAACAAGTATTCAAAACACAGTCCACTAAACGTGACAGAGATATCTGGATAGCATGAATTCCACAAAATTCCACAATTATAAGATTATAACTCTTTTGTTGTAAGCAAGGTACACATCATTCAAATCCTATATAGCACATATACTTTTTATAGCATATATACTTTTTAATAATACGGTCTGTGCACTTGCACCATTAGGATTCTCTCAGTCCAAATGACATATATGTAGCAGACGTATATCACGTATTACACAGACATATTTACCACAGTGCTCATTAGTTATGAAGCTCCAGCATTGACTTGCAGCGTRAGCAGGAGAAAGCCAGACTGAAAGACATGTATTAAAACAAACATTGAATTCGAAGCTGTTTCTCATTCTGATGATTTGGATTGCATTTGTGGCAATTAGACGAAGCTGGTTTAAATTCCCCAAGCAACCCCCTGATTCTGGTGTGAGAATTGTCTTTCTGTATGTACAGACGTCGTGTGAAGTAGCTTTTTGTGAAAACTCTGATGTGCAGATAATGCTCCGCAGACAGTGTGTGCTTTCCCAAATCATAACTATGCAGCCAAATAATGATTTCATCTGTTAATGCTGGGACAACATCCTAGAGAGAAGACGCATGTGGGAACTAGATGGTGGAAGAATACTAATGATGGGGAACTGTTAAAACATGATCTGCTATTCACAGACAATATCTAAGGCTGTTTTCCCAGAAGTTTCTGGAGATATCTTCTAAAACAGACAGCTCAGATATAACTCAGTGCAAGTTTAAGATTTTAGATTACTAGATTGAACACATTCTGTTCTATTTGATTATCCTGAATGCGTACAAAGAGTCACAAAAACCAGACACATTTTATATATCTGGTTTCTCATTAGCAGGCATGTTGTCTTTCCATTTATTGTGGCATGACTGTAAAGAAATTCTGCCATATTCAGCCTAGATTTATATTCTTGAAAGACTGTAGAAATGTAGCCAGAATCTGGTCATGCACTGAAATAAACTGTGCTAATCTTCAACCCCAAATCAAATGCTGTTGATATGACTGTATTCCTCTTGACAACTATCTTTTATGAACATTTTAAAATATGATAAAGAAAAATATATCAGGGAAAATAAAGAGAGAACACTGTTTACCCACAAGGGCTGTGTACATTGCTCAGTTGTAATAAAAGTCACCCTTTTCTCAGTTATTCAGCTGGCAACTTAGATGTGTTGCTATTAGCTCTTCCTCTGGCTTACACCTAACATTATTTTCATGGATCACAGCAACACACACCCACCACATTAAAGAAAGAAGATTTGATTTTCAAAGGCACCTTGCATGCAGATGGGAAGGTTTTAAGTCAACGGTGCAACCCAAGTGACTTCAAATTTTCAGGAAGAAAAAAACCTGCCAGCCTAGTTCCTGCTCCCATGTCTGTACTGTGGACCATGTCTCTCAATGGTCACTGGTGGGCAATCTGARGAACATGCTTCTGCTGAAAGTTGGGCCTGCTGATGAAGACACAAGCACTGCTCCCTAGCCACTACATTGGGGAAAAAAAGACTGTACCATCTGGAAAAGAGTAGATACTGTTTGTTAGTATCCATTTGTTGGTCCATCCATATTTGTTAGTCCACCAGTGGGGCAAACAAACTTGACTTGGGCTTTATGGAAGGCTTTGGTCTAAATTATTATTAAATCATGATTCCTTTAAAATTTGTTTGCAGATGTGCTGTAGAGCTCATCTTCAAACAGATGTGCCTTGAATTGATCATCCTTTATGCAGACACCAGAAGAATGAATTTGCAAAACAAAAACTTGATTTATGAAACAAAAAAAATAAAGGGAAAGGAGGATAAGAGAAGAGAGGATAGCGGGCATGCTTTCCCATGGATGTAATCTACRGCAAAGTTGTACAAACAGACACTTAGGACAAGACCTAGCTTGTGGAAACACAGAAACAGTACAAAACACTTAAGAGTAGCAATCTGTAATCTTATACTAAAAGAGAACTGTGAAACTCTGATCTCACTCCATGAAGAGATATCACCATTAATTAATCATATTGCCTGCTAATTAATATCACTCATTCAACAACAGTAGAAGCGAAATCAATCTCCATGCAATTTCACATTTAGGTTTTACATACACAATCCAACCGCAGCAAGAACAGGCTTAATAATAACCTCTCTTATTTCTCTTCCTGAACAAGAAAAGTACATTTCCACTCCTGCTTCCTGATGATTATACCATTAAAAAAATAAATTGTTATTATCTAACAATTCCATAAAGGGCAAAAGATGGAGTCTGTATATTTTTTTTTCCAATTAAAAAACCCCACAAGTCTAAGTTCAAGATCCAGGCAAAACTGAAATTCTGCATGTACAAAACCCTGTATCACTTATCCCATCTGTAGAAGATGATTTATTAATTTGCAAGCTAAACAAAGATCAAGGAGATGTCATTTCTTTCTCAGAAGTGTATTTCCATCAATATAACAAATGAAAGTCAGATATGTAAAATCCAATTCAGGATTTTTACACAGCAGTGTATCTTTCCTACAGGGCTCTAGTTCATCTGGTTAAGCATGAACAGTTCATGTATTGTGCTAATGAGACCAGTAAGACTCTGCAAATGTCTCTGTGGACACTTTTAATTGAAAGTCTCAAAGTCTTACTCATATAGGACATGGTCTTGCTCCACTGAAGTCAATCTGAATTTCGCCACTGATATCAGCTAGAGTAAATTAAAGTTCACTGCTCACTCCACAGATGTATTTGGCATATTACCACAGTCTGAAAGGTAATCAGGCAAGGCCTGTGAATCAACTACTTATCAGCAAAAGCCAAAATTACTTTAAAAAACTSAAAGAATGCTAAGGAAGCTGGCATTACTATAGCTAGTCCAGAACAATAGTTTGATGAGCGATTCTTTTGGAGTTACGAAAAGGGAGTTCCAGCTCTGCCAACTGAAGGGAAACAGCGACATAAAGAGACTGATTCTCATTGGCAGTCTGATAAGCAAAGGATAGAAATTGAGCCAAATATTATATTTTTACTGAGGATTCTTTTTATGGTTGTTACAATTATTCTGGGGGTGCTAAACGAACTGAAGTCTAAAGTTCTTATATTGACCATGGCCACCAAATGCTTCTACTGAGAACTGCTAACATGTTCTGACATGAAAATGAAGCATTTTCAGTTATCAAACACTGCTCTCAGTACCAGAAAACCGGATTTATGGTGTGGGTACCATGGCTTCTACACTGAAACCCATCACTATTTACAAACTCTGTTATTCCATAACAGGAAAATATGGAGCTTGCAGAGTCTTTATA
The DNA here is from genome assembly GCF_003342845.1 of Nothoprocta perdicaria. Taxonomy (NCBI): domain Eukaryota; kingdom Metazoa; phylum Chordata; class Aves; order Tinamiformes; family Tinamidae; genus Nothoprocta; species Nothoprocta perdicaria. The sequence goes on along the minus strand of NW_020456232.1, from coordinate 1,337,870 downwards.
CAGGAATGGGGATTGTTGATTATACTTTTCCTCTCTTACAGACTTACAATCTATCTGAATTAAACACTTAGTCCTTTGATATAATTAGGTATCTCAATATTTTACGCTAAGCAATGCCGTGTTCTCACTCACCTTCTAACTCAAGTATACAAAGATGAATATATACACATATACAAGGAGTAGGAAGGATCCCCTCACCTTCAGAGCAAGCACATTGTAGTGTTTTTACCACTGCAATTTGTTTTATAATCAGCTTTGTCTCAGTTTATCWACAAGCACAGTGGAAGAAAACAGCAAATTCTGTGTTTGGCTTTCCCAGCTAGCAACATATGAGAGGAAAAAAAAATAAAAAAAGAAAAAGAGAAAAAGAACAAAAAAGGAGCTGTTTCTGAAACAGCTGCTCTTCTCTCAGGGGTTCATATGTATCTTATCTCTAGGGGATGTAAARAACCAAGTCCTCTGGTTTTGATGGGGAGATAGGCACTCCTGTCCTATAAATTATAGTTKAAATTTGGAACATTGCAAATTAAAGAAGATTCTTCCCATAACCCAAAATTCCTTTCTAAATCGGAAGTGATACCAGTAATAACACTGAAATGGCTATGAACAAATGCCAGGGCAACTGAGATTACATTCAGCCAAAAGGACATCTCATTGATCCAATGCCTCAAATAAATAGAAGTTTAGCATTCTCGTCTATCTAACTGACTTCCTTTGTGACTTCCCATAAATCATTTCACTGCTACGACCTCAATTCTCCCATCTGCAAAATGGTACGAAATACAATTTATTGGTTCAGATTTAATACTATTAAAAACTGAAAATGAGAGCACAGTGCTGTCTTACAGAGCTAGCATGACAGCTTAGGCAATTTTAGATCCTCCTTTGCATTAAATACACCAGATTGCACTCTGTAGTAAAAAGAGATTTATTTCATAAGAATGTTCAAAATCTGAATCCTCTTTCTAATGAAGTGTTAGATAAAAGGATTTTTTAGTCAAATACCAGTTCAGGAAATGTCAAGTCCCCTAAAATTTCACTAAGCATTAAATTATGGTGAAATAAACAGAAGTCTTTTTTTTTTTGATAAATCATTATTAGTTCCTTTAATTTTGTAACATGCAATACATATGTCAAATAGTTCTTGCATGGGTGAAGTCTCTCCTTGTGTGCAGGACAGTAATTATATAATAAGCTCATTAGTTTGTGTCTAAGAACTAATTTTCACTTCATTCTTTTCTGAAACCAAAGTTAGTTTCAAACAGATAAATAGCTACTGCTGATAAACTCAAGATGCCTTAATATCAATTTACTGAATGGAAAATCCTCCTTATTTTGAACTAATTTCGTACAGCAGTACCTGTTTAAGATCAATTCACTGCAGACTATTTCCTATTTACAGTTAATTAAAATAATAGATTTCCTGTTTCAAACAGCATATAACCCTGAAGAATTAGCTACAAACTCAGCATATTATTGACTCAGCTGGTGGACTGCAGGTCTACACTTACTGAATTCTGTGGTTCATAAAAACAACTAGTCTAAGTAATGACAAAATGGCCAAAGTGGGGCTAAGCGAAGAGGAAAAATAGGATGCAATTTCTGAAATTTATCTTCTCAGCATCACAGAACAGCAGAACAGCTCAAAAGTGATTTCTATCTGCAGCCTGAGGAACTGGGAGTTCGGGACACTGGAGATCTTTCCTGGCAAACTCTCCAGAACCACCCTGCCTTGGTGTCTCAATTCCAGCCCTTTCCGGACCCAAAGAGAATAATACCCTAATTCTGTGCCAAGGGGATATCTGCAGGTGGCATCTGGGTTTGACCATATCCACCCACACCTTTGATGTCAGGTTTATATAAAATCATTTTCAACTGATTGTACTGATAGAGGCCAAGTCTTTATTTTTTTTTGGAGCAGTTAAGTCAAGAAAGTAGGAAAGCTTGGGAACAGCTGAGGAAAATGCATAGTAGAGTGATACTGAATTAAGGAGTCCACCCAATCATTTCTGTACATTGGTTCTGAGTATTCATGTTTGTGGTGTTTAAACTGCTAAWGCCGGAGTTGCCAGGAAAGCACTCCCAACTTGGTCCAGGAAAAGACTTCATCAAGATATCAAAATCTCAGAGAATCAACGGAAAAGTTGTGCAGTCCCTATCTTTTCACTAAACCTCATAAATGAAAGAAGAGGTAATTAGAGGAAGTGTGTATGTTACTCCTGCTTACTAGTGAATGAACTTTTTCTACAAGAATTCTTGCCTCACCGGGAAAAACCTAAAATCTGCTCAGCCTCATCTAAGCAACCACAGCTTGTTGAACTGCATTTCCCCAAGAAGTGTGAGTTCAAAATGCAAAGACAAGAATGAAATACAAATGCAGATCTCTTCTGGGCAACAGCCTTGCAGATTTCTAAATGGACTTTTCTTCAGAGCTTTCTGAAATCAGGTACTAGCACATGTTATCTCTTCATTTGCACCAAGACTTGAATAGATTGGTGTTTCTAACCCAATTTGCTAGCAGAAATTGCATACATCTGCAGACAGTGCACGCATCTCCTCTAGAGTCTCCTCTAAAGCTTATTTGTTATTATTATTTATAATGAACCCAGATATGCTAGTTGTCTGAACATCATATATCTGGGTCATTTCAGATTTATACTTTAGCTGGTTAGTGCTATGAAAGATAAGATTTCCAAAAGGTTCCCAAAAGCAGGGGCATCTTTTTGTGAGAGCCCCATGCAGCATAAAGCATCTTAAGGGTCCTGTTCTGCACTGAGCTATTGAAAATTCATTAACATGATAATTTCTTGGGGGCATGGAGTCTTATTATTTCTGCAAAACCAGACAGAGGCTAAAGTAAGCTTGTTGTGTTTTAAAAGTACTTAAAAATTTCCAGATTTTCTGTTTTTTTCAGCACGAGGGCTTCAATTCACATTCCTGGGTAAATTACTYGGTGCAAGCTAAAGCAGAGAGCATCCCCAACAACCCCCTTCTCTTGTGTGGAGACTGCGCCTTCCTTGCAGGCATGGCTGGACGAGTCCTGTATCCGCTCGCTAGTTATGAAGCTTAAATTAATTAAGTGCATTAATAGAATCTGCTGCCAACTGGAGTTTGCATTAAAAGGCAGGACAGCAACGAGGGAAGAGCGGCGGAGGTCGCGTGTCTCACTGGGTGCCGGGCAGAAAGCGGAGGCTGCTCTGGGATGCAGATCTGGGCTAGCAGGGCAGGGACCCAACGGCACCCATTGAGCTCCCATCACAAGTGGTTYGGGTTCCCTTCAAGCTCATTTGTGCTGGCAAAGCAGCAATGCACGAGATTCCCATGAGAAGGGATGGCTGAGAGGCAGTGGCCAGATCCCTTCCTGCTGAGGGTGTGCTTGAGCTCTGGCAGGAGAAGAGCASTTCTCCAAAGCTCTTTAATTACCTTAATAATTATCAGGGCTCTGACGAACTAGCTCAGCTTAGGTCAGTTTCGAGGCAGCTCCACAGCCACTGGGCAAATTCATATATAATGGAAAGGGATACGGATACAAGGAATTTGTAATAGTGCTTATTTTCCCTGCAAATCTTGCTAAAAGAACGCAATTAATTTAATAAATACATTCATTAAATGTATACAATCATATATGATGTGAACATCAATGCATATATTCATATTTAGAAGATGTCATAAAATTCAGTGTAGAGGACTACACTGTTTTTGTTCTTTGAGTGCTTGAAACTACTTCRTTTATCTCTACCTTGTTTTCCAACATAACTTATTTATTTAAAGTATGTCAGGGGAGAAACCTAATTTGTAAGGACATTTTCCAATTAACTTCCTTAATTAAAAGTAAAATTTAGACTCAATTGAATTGTAAAGTTTTATTATTTAAAACCACAAAAGTCATAGCTTTTGGGAAATGGTCTAGGAGAGCGCTAGGCGAGTGCTATCAGAAATGATCTCCAAGGGCTACAGAATGGGTTTGGGCATTCTGAATGCTGGCTCCTTTTTGCACGACTATTTTGTTTGCTGCAAAAATTCTTTTACTGTACTACGGACTTATTGTTCCCTTTGGAACAATAGTTAGTTTGTTAGTTTGTTAGTGCTATAAGTAAGTGCTCGCATGCCCTTACAATCCATACAGTTAAAACCATTGGCTTTAATGAATTTTCAGTTCTGTTTAGATTATGATTCTTTAATAAGAATCTCTGTGTTGATCCAGCTTTTGATCCTTGCTAGAATCCACTATTATCAAAGTACCTGCTGCTGCAGCACTAATTCAAATGTCTGTCWTTCAGGAAGGTATTTTTTGAAATCAGTGTCAAAACACACAATTTCAGGAGCAACTATGACTTCATCTTAGGTTCAAAGAAATCCTTAATTAAATTATTATGAGTCCTCAAAGTTGTATGTTTGAAATTAAACTAGACTCATGAGTAAGAGCATAGAAATCTCATTGCATTGTGTCTGACTTGGTGATCAATTAGAAACAGATTCTTCTAACTGCATAGCTCACAAGTGCCAGAGAAATGTTTAGATCTGAGTAAGCACAAGAGGATGATTGCAGGCTACTTAGAGCAGTAAAATCCTTATTTCCACAGTACATTTATTGCAAGTAAGTAATCGGACTCCTTGCGGATGCAGTTATTGTGGCTATAGGATGTGATGAGTTATTGCAAACTTTCTCTGGACGCATCAGCAGTTTAWAAGTGTACCTCAATATTAGCAGTGCTAAAATACATTCAGCCCTCATGTTGAAAAGGTGACTTGTAGTGGACTCTAATGCCCTTTAGGCATGGAATTATACTTTATATTTCCACATTTGCTATTTTTCCTTTTGTAAGTGAAGGCTGCATTCTGCAGGCCAAATTCTCATCCTCAGACACACGCAGATAGAAGTCTACTGGAAGCAGTGTGACTTATATCATCCACCATATGTGTAAACATATGCCTAACTCCAAATGGCATCCTAGCCATCCCATAACAGCTTCAGACAATTTTTAAGCAGCGGTTTTCTCTCTGTTAGTATTCTGCTTATGGTATTTAGCTAAATTACTATGAAGAATATTTCTCTATTTAATATCACAAGAGAGAAACAGAAATAAACATGTGGTTCAATACATTTACTGTATGAAGGGTAATTGTCATGCTCCCATAAAACGCTTTTAGAAATAATTAAAAAGAAAAGCTGGGAAGCCTGATATGGCCCAGCTATAGCTGAAGAAACAAAATAAACACAACTTTTGAAGACAATGATTGTTCTCAGTACGTGAACATCCATTTTCCATCGGCATGCCTGTGTGCAGACACCGGCTCTGCACTCCCGGGTTGGAGCGCCRGCGCTAACCGCGTGAGTCACCACGCGGGAAGGCGGGAAGAGAGACCTGGTGGCCTCCACGCTTGATAAGGTTTGCGAATGAAAATGTTTCCTCAGGCCAGGACAACGGGAGAGCAAAGTTCTTTTGGCTGTTTTGTAGATAACACGGAACCTGGAATCCATAAAACTGCCACTCCGCTTTTCTGTTTTCCAAACAAGGGAAACTCTGACTTCACCGCTAACGCAGTCAACTAGGAAAACTTGAGTAGACCACAAAACTCCGCGGGATTAGTGGTTTCAAAGCAGGACTGGGAATCATCAGACCAGGATTCTAAATGTGTCATGCAGACATGTCATTCCCCAAGATGCTCAAGCCAAAGATTTCAAGCACTGACACCTAAGTAAGGCTGTGAAATCCCCAGTTAGCTACGCACTCGGGCAAGCCTAAGCACATGAACAATGCTGTAATGTTTGAGTTGGAAGCACTGGAAGTTTGAGTTGGAAATTTTATTATACTCTGCTTATGCTTTCGGAATTTTCTATTCATTTCACATTTAAAGACCCATAGATTTAAAACTTGTGGCCACGCTTGACGTTGGCATTTCAATTTACTTACAAGTATCCTCTGTTTGCCGGGTTAAGCTTCAGAGACTTGAAAGGTGAGTGCTTCGAGGTATAAGTTTCCTCAAAAACACATCCCTGGATAATATTCAGAATTGTTCTTTTTTATGGTTATTGACCATAATGGAGCATTTTCATTTTATTTGGTGTCTTCAGGCTCATTTACTCAGCCATTCTGAATTTCAAGGAAGGCCTAGTTATTGAAATTTAGATTATACATAGAGATTTAAAAAATCCCAGATTTGTAACTAAATCTCTCACTGAAATCCAGCAGATTATCTCACTGGTAGTTGTGGCCATACAGATTTCCCAGAATAAAAAAACCACAAACTTTCAGATTTTCCCTTAACATACCCTCGCAAATGCAGGTAACCCTCCTGTAGTCTCTGCTCAGCGGACCAACACCGTTACCAAGGTCACCTCTGCAGAGTTATATTTGCATCCAGCTGACGTTGATTCATGTTGCCAGATGGCTAAGGACAAAGCACAATCGCTCAACACAATGTGTGACCTACTTACACGCCTAACAATCTGCTCCTTAATTCTTTGTAAAAGCATGGAGACTTTGATTAAAATTTTAATTTTGTTTCATAGTTAGCCCACATGTGGTATGTGCATTCTGCATAGCAGATACATCTGGTCCAACAGGGCAGGAGGGTATGATGCCTCCAAGTTWTCCTTAATGCAGGGCATATGAATGCATAAGTGTCATTTTCTTATTTCCTAAAGGCTCTCTCAAAAGTAATTACAAGTTATTGCTTTACATACGAACAAATAATGAAGTGCCCAACACTCTCATGCTGGCACCATATAAACAAATAATGACAGCAACATAAGTCAGCTATAAAAAAGAAGAAGGAAAACAGGGCACAAAAGAAATTGATGCAGGGTTTCCAATCAACTATAGGTAAAGCAACAGGGAGATTCTCAATTTGTGGTCAGAGGCTCAGAGCATGTCTACACCGTAAGTAATTTTTTGCTTTAACTACTACATGAGGATACTCAAGGGTAGTAGACACGGCACTTGGTCAGTGTAGGCCAGATTCCCCAAAGAGCCCAGGAGTAAAAAACACACTAACTGTTTGACTGAACCAGACCCAAGATCTRCTACAAGACTAGACTACAAGGTCTACAAAGGCCTTCACTGTGTCCCTGCCCTTGGCTAGCATCAGATGAAATTTAAGAGGTAAGAGCTCCAGAGCAGGTACAACATAATCTTCCTCTTCAAAGAGGTCTTCCTTATTCTGATCTCTAAGATTTAAACACTAACCTAAGTTGTGCAGTTTTAGTTTTGGTATCTCTTTCAAAGTATTTGCCAACAACAATTTCAACTCTGAAACTTTTCATTTCCCGATTAGTCTYCAAACTCCTCCTGACTCCTCTTGGCCTTGACAGCTTTTCAAGGGCTTAGCACCTATAAATGAAGCCAGACTGCTAAAAGTACTGAGCAGGCAGCAGCTCCTCTTGCACAAGCTCATGGCCAGACCCTCAGGAGGATTTAATGCGCTTTACACATAACTTGATGTCTAAACAAGAATCCTTTCTGAAAACTAAATGCTTTTCTCCAGACTGTGGGAAAGCAGAAACCAGAAAGCCCTCAGAGAAACAGGCCTAATGGCATGTTACAGATTGAGGAAGTGATAGAGACTACTTGGGAAAACCCATCACGTATCAGTATTACACCAGGAGGGGGATGCAACAAGGCAAAGTCRAACATGGGGAAAGCACTTTTATCACTTAAATGCACATGGTGCTGTAAGGTGATTTTAGGTAACAAAGTAAAAAGACATTGACTASAATAAAATTTTACTGGTAAGTCATTACTGAACAAAGATCTGAAGAGTTAGACCCAGGATAAATCYTTAATTTGTTTGGCATTTTGAAGTTCTCCTTGTGARCATTATATAAAAACAAACACTAAGAACTCAAGTTAAAGCATGCTGAATACAGCAGGGATTGCTGCCTAAGTTTATTTTCCATTTATAGTTCTTGTGACTCTAATTTTGTTTAGCACAGGGGATTCCCTCCCTCTCTCCATGGCTCCGCAAGGTTTCCTTGCCAGGAGCATCACAGCAACCACAGCAGGGAGTACAGGAATATTGGGACCATGCACAGCCACTACTATGTGCCCGGGCACAGCATTGCTTGTACCAAGAAGTTCCCAGCCTGGAAAAAGACATCCCAGGACTGGGTGAAAGACAACAGTAAGTATCTCACAAGAAAACAAATACAGMAACAAAAAACGCTATTTACTCTACATTTTTGCTTTAAAGAAAAGATTTATCTRGACAACATGGCTTAACATTCTGTTCTTTCTGAGAAAGAAAATAATGTATACATATGGAATCTTAAGGCAGTACAGTATTAAAAAAATAGGATTTCTCTAACTCTTGAGGAAAGCACAACAGTTCTGAAAAAAATATTCAGCAGCCCCTTTTAAAATTAAAAATCACAGAAATCCTCTTTCTCTTTTTTAATCAAAGGAATCCAACCCTCAAATTTTTAAGACAAATCTTCAAGTGTAAATTGGAACTTTTACTATTCCTGGAAGAGTAATTTGATTTTAAAATACTTATTAAATATCTGTAGCAATCATAGTAGCATGATTATGATTATTATAATCCTAGCTCTTCCCTCACGCAAAGCACAAGTATCCTTGTCCTGAGCACTGCGGCAGCATCAGCATCCAACAGAAGCCGATCTTCTGTGGCGCAGGGCTAGATCCCGTCATTATGTCCATCTGGGAGGACCCAATTCCAGGATTTCTGYTCCTTTTATACAGAGTGCCTTCAATTACAGGCAGCCAATGCATAGCAGAATACCTGTTTTAGTTGTGGCCAGCGACCTAGTTGCAAATTTAAGGTTGCATACTGCCCTCAACGCGTAGCAAGGCTCCCACAGCCCTACCCAGCTGGAGACCTCCACATCCTTCTCCTTTGCGCTGTTTTATTTTTTTTTAAACTTAAGAACCCGTGGAGAGAGAGAAGTGCCTGTTTGACTTGCTGTTGTGAGGGGAAGAGGCAGGGCTGTCCGTGAGGGCTATGCTATGCCTGGCAATGGTTTGCTCTGGGTATAGCCCGCAAGTTTAAGTGAGATGACACAGCAAACAGAACATAACTGAACAGAAGCTCCTTCAATGAGAACAAAGGAAATCGAGATGCTTCACTGAAAGTTACATCCCTYCGACCTTGCTTTTGCTGTCAAGCTCATTGATTTGTTTTTCTGGTCAGCTTAACTTAAAAAAATTACTGTCTTGGAGAGAAAACACGATTTGCTGTGCTTATGCTAACATTATTTTGAAGAAAAAAAAGTCTTCTTCGAGAAGTTTGTCTTTAAGAAAATGAATCTATTTAGCCACAGTTACACTTGCTCTTCAGAGCCTTCAGAGAGTAATTTGCAACTGCTTTGTGTGCTCTGTAGCTCTATGTTTATATATGGGCTATACTCACACATTTACAGGGGAGTTACATGCAACCGYAGACTTGCAGAATTATCATCAGGGCACAAGTCATCTGTCAGCCTGCCACGTTTCCCCGGCAGATACAAACTTAGGCTCCTTTAAAATTGTGTAGTGATAGAATACTTAGATTTCAACCACRGAGAAAGCAAAGGAAGTAGGCAAGATAAAAAGTTATTAAATTTAAAGAAACAGAACCCACTGATTCAAAAGGTTTGGAYTTTGTCTCTGTCACTTGTAGGAAAAAGTAACAAAAATCAAGCAGCAACCTTGAACTCTTTTTGGTGATCTTTAACAAAGTTGTAGACTACCCAATGTAGACACAACCATTTATTTTTAAAACCCCACTTACATTTAGAATTTACCATCAGAGTTCTGATTGTCCTTGATCGTTCCGTACTGCTATATTTGAGTTCAAAATATAGATAGCAATGACAATTGGAGGTTACTTGATGGGCATTAGGTATTAAATTTTAATCATATACTCTGAAATGCAGAGAATGTTACAAAATATCATTAGTTTTACTACTCAGCTGTGGTTTGAGGCAATCATGAAGCAGTCACAAAAGGGAAAAGTGTCTTAAATAGCATGGAAGTGGGCTAAACCCAGAATAGCAATACAATTGAGCAGTTTTGTCTGCTTTAGTGTTCTGCTTTCTTTTGTTTTCTTGGAAGTGCTGGATGGATCATATTCAGGATAGCTCTTTATTTAAGGAACACAGCACACATCATAAATTAGAAAGTGTAAATATTTAAGGTTTTGTTGAAAGAGTACACAACCAATCCATTATGGCTCAACTCCTTTTTCTAGGCAATAGCTACAATAGTTGCCCTTAAAAGTGATCACTTTATATAATACTGGCCAGAGACCAAGAGAAACTCAGTTTCCATAATGCTCCACTGCAGAATCCTTTATTTCCAAGTGCCACAGGGAACATCTAAATTAAGTCATAGAAGCAAAAAAATCTGTGGCATCCAAACCCTTTGCTTGGGCATACACTTCATGGCTACACTTTGTTAATCATACTGGAGCTAAACAGGCCTGTTCACCCATTATTAAATCAAATGATCAACTGCTGTCCACCCTGATGCCAACTCTCCTCAGAACTGCACTCTTGACCACAAGTCTAGATGTGCTTTTAGGGTTATAACAAGGAGGATGCCAGGAGAACAAAAACAACTGCCCAAGTTTCATAGCCAACTAGCAGGAATTTCCAAGAGCTCCCAATTTGGAAATGGCTCAGAGTAGAGCAAAAACACAATCAAAACCAGTCTCTGCATGCAGTAAGCAAACGCCTGCAGCAGACTACAGGTCAAAGAGTCTGCAAACAAACCAAAAAAGAAAAGGACAGTAAAGTATGAAGGTAAAGTGGAGAGATCCAGCATATAACAACATCAAAAACAACAAAACAACCCTGTAAAGACTTTAAATCTTTTTTTCTCTCTCTCTGTGTTTACAAAATGAATTTCAGAATTCAGGATCATAGTGTATCTACCCTATGTTATCACCAGTTTAAGACTTTAAGTCTCAGATATAACTTTCAAGATTCTTGTCTTTTTGTTCTTTTTTTTTTTCCCTTCAGTGTCTGTGAAGCCCTTCCTAGGGACTTCAAAGCACTGTGACAGTTTTCTCAGAGGTGCAACTGCTGATCCACCCTGTTCACCCACCTAAAAAATGCATTCCCCATCTCTCATAACTGGTCAYTTACTGGCAGCTGTGATCTGGGCTGATGTACCATCTCTGTGAAGCTCTACTTGGGGAAGCAATAACACTTATCTTTTGAAGCAAAGGGGAATTATCTTAATTAGTTTCCTCATGCATCTAGAAAGTTGGGAGACGGTTGCACCTGTGTCTTGGAWTATAGAGCTGTCCAATGTACTATCATCTTACCTTTAAACATCTCTTTGCCCATCACTTTAATGCAAACAAAGGGAAACTCTAAAACCTGTAACATGGTCATTCTTTTCTACAGAAAGCTCATGAAAGAAGGTCTAAAAGTTCTCTGCAAAAACTTCTATACAAAACCCATCTTGTCATGTGTGCGTCTTCAGCAGCAAGTGGCTGTGTATTATGACTTCTTAAGCTGATGTGGAATTGCAAACTRTATCTTCGTATGGAGGGTCTTATCTGTTTGGAAACTGAAACTCTCAGTGGTTTCAGAAGATTGTGAGGCAATTTCTAGAAAATGTGTCATCTTGAACTTTGATACTCCAGCCTTTCTCATTTCTCTTGCAGTAAAGCAATGCTGCACAACCTTCCATGGATCAACAGCAGCAGCAGCTTTGCTCCTGCTTAAAACACTTTTGAAGGCTAATCAGCTGCTCAAAAGCAAAACTCCCAGCTTTTGTTATTATTGTATTAAACAGCTATCTTACTGATCCATTTTATATATTTTTTTCARATGTGTAAAAGATCTTCCATAAGAACATACATAATATCATAATAGGAAGTGGAGAGAAAAACTTGATTTATATCTCTAATTGCAAGTTCTGGACCATAATAAAAAGACAGATGAAATAGCATTCTTTTTTGTWATAAAACCCCTTCTTACTTAAACATTCACTTGAGTTTTTTAGATCCCAACTCTTCATAATCTTTGAAAGGAAATATGTATCTTGCTTTAACTTTTAACTCAGATTCATCAGTATATTTGGGTACTTTAAGCTTCTCTGGAACAGCATGGAATACTCAAGCACATTGGTCCTGCTTTGTAATGTCAGGCAGTAAAGCAGCTGAACACGCCTTCCAAATTTCATCTTATTTTTGCCTGTTTGTGCCTTCCCTTCCACAACATGAGCYACCAGCTGTCAACATCCTTGCTTTCTAGTACATTCTCTACTATTTTCTTCTTTCTATTCTTACTGTTTCATGCTCCCTAGGAGCGGAAGAGTATTTTCTAATGAAGCTAATCTTTTATTAAGGCTCATTGCCTATCCTCACTACTTAAACCAGATTAAAACCTTTGGCTGCCTTAGCAAAGATGATGCTTCATTTGCTTGTTGTCTGAAAGGAATGAAAGAAAGGAAGACAACTGAAGACATGTGAAAGGAAACGTATTAAGAGCATCTGACTTGGCTCTTTCCTGAGTTGTTACTCATCTCTTTTGTAAAAATCCATGCAAAAAAAAAGCAGCAGGTGAAAGGACAATACAAAAAGGCTGAATATTCCCTAGCTAGCTAATAAAACCCTTTTGTATTGCTAGTTATCAACAATATTAAACTTTAAAAAATGAACTACAGAATAAACTGCACTTACATATGTTACCTGTGACTGAGATCCAAAGAAACATGAAGAAAGTAAAAACTACTTATATGACACGACTTGATCTGACCCTATTTGTGTAATTCTTCTCAGTATGCTGGAAGTATCATTGATACAGAAAGCCAAATAAAGCAGTTTAAAAATATTGTTGATGTTTAGCAATGCCCTAGCAATGAGGAATGTTGAAAAAAAAAGCAGCAACCGTGTGATTTCAGCTATTGAATAAAATTTAATAAAACCTCTCAGACATGCAAAACTGGGATGATTACGGCCACAGTTGTCTGCTGTTTATGGCACCAGATGAATTTCAAACGATAAAAAAGGCTAATATTCAACATTTACCAAGATGTACATGGTAAGGCTGCATGCAAACATCTGGTTGTGATTAACATTTTCGAAAGGGCATTGCTCAAGTATTTGAAAATGGCATTTGTGTTTATAATTTTACCTTTATCTATTTATTAACTCTGCATTTTTCTATGCAATGGTCAATACATTAGGAAAGTCAAGTACAGTATTTAATCTTCTGGCTGCAGAATTACCTGCATTGTGACCTACCCACCATACTCTTCCATGTAGGCATTAAGAGATCAAGCTACCAGTGTAAATCAGCACAATTGTCTGAGCTGTTCTAAAAACATTGATGAGTTGGATATTTTTAAGTGAAGTAATCTAAAGCAATAAATATAACTGTGAATTTACATAAATTTCACCAATATATCATAAGTTATAAAATAAGAAAGGATACAAGCTTGAAATTAATGCTTAGCAGTAATTTCTAGTAAAATAACAAAAACTTTCCTCTCTAAAGAACTAAAAAGCCTCCAATCCATTCTCACCATTGCTTCCTGAGTACATGGAGACTTTGCAGACTCTTCCCAGAGGGAAATCCAATACAGATCACTAGTGTTGAAGCTTGAATTACACAGTTAATTACAGACTCACCTCTGGCTTAATGAAATCACTTATTTCACCACATGATACGTTTCCAAAACCCTTCATACCTTCGTTTGAGAAACCAATACAGCCTGTACAGTAATTTGTCTGCTCTAAAATGTGACTGTGGGGACAGCAAACCCCTTCACAGGATCTCTCATTTGCAGTAGCAGAGAAAGCCTAGGCAATTGCACTTTAGATGGGATTGCCAAATTTTGGCTATAAAAGAGTTCAAATCAGGAGAACATGAAATCTAGTGAACGTCTGACTTCTAGCAAAGAGGAAGAAAAAGTGCTTCATCTGATGAAGACTAAGATCCAGGGAAATCTCAGTTGTGGGCTATTAAGGAAGCAACAGAACACTCCTCTGTCTCGAGATAGGAATCCCCCCAAGAGTTGAAACCAGATTTTAGAAAATGTATAATTCACAGTTTATATGGCACAATCGTGGTATATGATCTAGAATATAGAACAATATAGATAATCCTAACGAAGGTACTCAGGAAAAACAAAAATCTCATAGAGAGTGGATGAGGAGGCATCGATTGACGCTTTGAGGCCATCTTTCATAAAAAAAACAAACAAGCAAATAAAAAATYAAGCCCAAATTGTCACTATTCATATAACATGGATAACACATTTATCGCACGACATAAGGTATTATTAATACTGCATGTTGTTATGGGCTTATGCCCCAGACAATAACTTTGCACAGATTTCTGCAGGAAAAACAGAAGCCTTGACCTGAAAAGCCATCATAAAACTGAATGGAGAACATTGCTTCTAGTGGAAGCCGTGCAAGGCCATTTACTGTCAGGAAAATCATCAGTAAGTCACCACAGAAAGGACACTCCTAAGTGCCTTCTGCATAGAGAGTAATCCTGCAAATGACAATAAAGTTAACAAACCAATATAAGATACTGGGGATTTTTTTTCATTATATTTTACTACCCCAAATGCATCTTGTGAACTAGCTATAGTGGTAGCAGATGATTTTTCTGAGATACCATTTAACAACAATAAATCTGAGAAGGGTTTAAGAAGGCGGCTAATCAGATGAACACTAAAGACAGCAGCATTAGCAGTCAAGGTGCTAATTAAGAAAATCTTGTACTTTGTGGGCAAAGACCATTCCAAGTGTTCATACCTCCTCAGCAAAAGATCCAAATTGAAGAAAAAATGGAGTTCACATCACAAAATCTCATTTAGCCTCAATTAGTTACTGTAAATACAGCAGCACAACTACAGGACAACACAAGTATGGTGTGTGCAAAGTAATTACATAATTAGGGAAATAAGAGCTCCAACATATCTTGTCTTCATGAGCAAAAATAGACCATCATCAGAGTTCAACAGAAGAAAAAAACTCTCAATGTAAAAAGCAGAAAATGTGTTTCACTGCTATAAAAATCAACACGTGCACGGAAAATTGAATAAAGAACTGATTAGTATGAATGTGAATTTTGTTAGAAGATGCTCTCAGTTCAAGAGCGCTGGGCAGTGGGATCTTGGAACACTGGGTGAAAAGGGCTTRAAAGGCAGGACAGTGAATGTACATGGACGTTTCAGAAGCAGAAGCCTGTCAGAGAATAGCTGGTTAGAAGATCTGGTGGAAATAAAAGAGCAAGGATTGAGATGGAGGATTTGGAAGAAGCAACCAGCCTTTCCTGGTGAGAAAGAGAACAGAGGCAACAAAACTCGTTTTTCTACCAGCCTGACAAGAACAATATCCTCTTCTCTTGGAATACACTCCCTATGTCTCTTCTGGACCCCAGGAGAAGTGTTGGAGGGGGATGGACTATTGCTCACAAATATAGGCAGCAGTAAACTGGGGTTGGGGGACAGTTGTTTCTACCTTATGCATGACCCAAACAAATCAGACTGCCGAGAGGGCTCGCAAGCAGCTTCTCAACACTCTCCTTCATCCRTTTTCTCTTTATTGGGCCTTTCTTCTCAAGATAAAGCTTGCTGWTTACCTCTTTTCCCCTTTAACTGTTATATATTAATTTCCAGTTTATCATGAGAAGAAATGATCAAACAGAAAAGGAGGAAGCAGGAAAATCCAATTCAGAAGTGACAGGTACAAATTGTTTATTTAAGAAGTGACTTGACGAAAAACTACATTACAGAAATGGAAGGGAAAGGGGACAACTCTACTGCAAGCAACCACACGCTGATTTTTGATTTTTATTTTATTTCCGTTAAGGCACTTAGATAATCCCAGGAAGCAGGAACTGCAGATGGATAAATACAAAAGCAAATGAAAAATACCATTTCCAATTAGAAAATTGAAAAATGGAGTGATTGGAAGGGCAAAATACATGAAATGAATATATGAGAAAGTAATGTTAGGCAGTCTGGTTTATGTAGAAACAGCGAAGCAGATTTATTCCATTACTGAATTGACAGAGTCTATGCATTAACTGTGAAGGCATGCAAATAATTAATTTATCATAAAATTTTGATATTTCACCCACCTTTTGCCCTCCCAATCCCTCTCTCTGGTTTGTGACCTGCCATTATTCAGCACGTATTAAACTCGGGGATGAGGATGGAAGTGCATTTCATCTCTTTCTGTGTGCGAGGATTCAGAAGGAAACGGGTATTGCAAAGGTTCTCTCCCTGGGGTAAAGAGTCACTGCAGTCAGCTGGCTGAAAAGACAATTTAGCTAAAAGCTARTTCCCATTAAATTCTTCTTCTCAACCTTTCTCCTTCCTTTGCATTTATTGTCATTTTTACAGTTATATACAGCTTATCTAAACACCTCGTAATCTTGAATGCACTTATCCTAACAATTCCCTGCAAAATCAAGAAGTGTTAGGGAACTTTATAGCGTGTATGTCTGAAGGTTATTTATATGGTCTAACTTAGACACTGGAGCTAGAAGGTTTACTTTTATGTTTCCTATAGGGCTAAACAAAAAGCRTGGGGAGAAGGAGAGATGCTCTGATTTGTGACTTAGTTGGGCATGTTCAAGCAAARGCTCCTGTCTTAGCAGTGAGCAGCATGCACTAATGCTTAGTGCTGGCCCAACTTGGGTAGATCTATCTAGATCAATGTGACATTGCACCTTTAACTCCCGKCTACACGTGGCCTGAGGTCTCCTTCCTTGTGCACTTCTTTCCCCAGGGTCTCTACTTATCTTTTCAGAAGGGAACTAGACTAGGAAGCAGGCAAATTTACAGGAAAGAAAATAATCCAGGCATTGAATCCTACTGTAATTGGCAGAAAGGTGATCATTACAGTTTTAAAATCACTAATATGATTTTCTGATACTGCATTTTAAAACCTGCAAGTTGTTCCAAGCTGTATTTTTCATGTTTTCTAAAACAATATAATAYGATAGGCAGGGTGCTGGTGAAAAGAACAGGCTGTGAATAACTGTAATTTAAYAGATGCACCCAAAATGGATACATCAGACTAATCTCTTCAAATATAGCATGTTCTTAACATATTTAGTATGAACATATATATATGCATATATAAATAGATATTTACTTTTAGATATATATGCACTTTGACACATATATTCTTGAACATAAACAAATAGACTATTCTATATAAAATGTTCTTTCCCTTTGAATTAAAATTGTAACAGCTAGGTTATCAGGAGAATTAGCATACTCTTATCAGGTCTATATTAGTAACAGCAACCAGTATCTTGAATGTTCACTTGACTGTGTATCGCAACTACTCCATGAATGAGGTCATTCACAGAAAGGCAGTAGTTTTTCCTCTATTTTTCAAACTGATTTTGCACAGAGACATAAGAACTGCCTTGATGAACCTCCTGCCYATGTAAAGGTGTGCATATACAATCATTGTAGGACCAGTGACTTCATTTCACTGCTCATGAAGGAACATATTTTCCCCCATTTCACACATTTTTTTTTAAAGCAATCTAATCAGTTTACAGTAATAAGTATTAATACTTCTTCTAATATCTTTCCATTAGCTGGGTCAAACTGAATATCTTATCATTTGTCATGTTCCAGCTTTTCTTTTGCATTGAGACCTCATAGTTAGCAAGTAAACTGCTGCTGTTTTGGATTTCTGTAAAAGATAATATGTGCAGTGCACAGCATTTGCCCCTGAGCRATCACCCTGAGCAATCTCAGTTTTCTAGCAGAGATTTTGCTTGTCCTGGTTAAGTGTTGCATGGTCTCAGCTGGAACACATTCTAACCAAAACACTTGCAAACCTGGCCCTCTTAACTTTTTAACATATTTTTCAGTCCTTTTTCTTCAGAGATAGCAGTTTTAACATTCAAGTTAGCTTACTGCACTTGTTACAGTGGCTCGCAAGCCACTTGCTCTCATCTTGGGAAGGGTTTGCTATGCAGAGCAGAAGAAATGGTGAAACGAGGTGAGTGTGGGCTGGGAGCCTGGGGTGCCCTGTGCAGGGTGCCCTGGGCAGCACCTTGGTCAGGGTCTCCCCTCCCTGCTGAGGGACTTGGGAGCCCATCCACCCTGGAGATGCCCAGGGCTTGGCTTTAAGCTCAACTGTAAGCTACTGCTCAGCTGAGAAGGGGATACTGCAGATGCAAGTGCTTTGAGAGGTGAGAGAGAACAGACAAGGGCTCTTCTTAGTGCTACCCTCCTCACTCTGGGGCAATATTTTCTTGTCATCCTCGGCCTCATCCTCTTGTCATCTTTGGCCCCCATTCTTTATTCATCCTGTRGAAAACCCCTCTGCCCACTCCTCTTCCCTGTGTGGGAATATTGCTCGGTTTAAGAAGAATTCACTAGGCACAAAACTTAATAGCAGAAGTTGGATTTCCTTTGGTGACTCACGTTACCAGAAGAAAACGGGTCATTTTAAGCCAGATCCAGTAGGGGAATAGCAAGGAGCACAGGAAGGTCTGAGCACTGGATTTTGGCTCACCTGAGTCTCTCAAGCAGCCTTATTGAGTAGTCATCTCCTTATTTAAGGTGGATGAAGGAACAGATTGACTTATATGAATAAAAAGAAAGAATCACAGTGCTGATTTGCTAGCTGGTCACCCAGGAAGATCTCACTGACACTCAAAGATCAGATCTGTCTGCCACCTGATTCCCATTACGGACCATACTCAGCTTTCACTCATGCTGATTTAAACCACCAGCAACTTGCCCAGCTTTAGAATGTTGCTTTGATTTACAAGAGTATAAAATGGAAAACAGCCTAGCCTTTCAAGTAGTTTATTTTCCTTTTCTTTCTCATGTAGCTCCATACAAACCTTAGCAATTTTTTTTCTGCGTTCCAACAGAATGATACGTGTGAGAAAAATAACACTCTTGTGTTATTGTGTGAGAAAAATAACACACTACAAACACCAAGTTGAATTTCTTTTATGTGTCTCATTAAAATACTTACATTTACATTCTTCCTACAAAGGCTCTGTGACATCTTCATTTAAAAGCAAYGATATCAGAATTCATTAAAATAAATTTTGAAAAGTATTTTGCATATTCTCAGAGGAGATGTGATGCCATTTGATTTGAAAGTGAGTATTCTCTAGTGTTTTCAAGACATATGTGTATGTGTAATTTCAACACAGGAAGAGATTTAATTACCACAATAAAACTGTGTTGCATGTGTTCCATGTACCTTTTGTGACCTGATATCCATTGTTCACAATGTGATATACCTTCCTGTACAAATAAATAATCATTAAAAATGGAGATTTTTGTGTAGAAAAAAAATACGTAGAAAAAATATACCCATGCAAGCAAGAAATTTACGATCCCAGTTACTTGACTGAAGTCTTTTGATCTCAGATCTAGTCACAAGCCAAAGGCACTTCAGGGAGCTTTTGGGTATAAAACTGGCATATAAAAGTCAGTCTTTTTCATGCTGACAAGCGAAGCAAGTTTATTTACTATTCAATTTACAGGCTTAAAGAGCATTTTCCTGTGTTCACCCATTGACAGAACTAGAGAAAAAAAAAAGAAAGAGACAATCCTAGTTTTCTAAAGAATTAGCCCGCAACTAGGGACTACCTAACAATTTAAGCAAACATCAGGGTTTAAGCTACTCAAAGCTTATTAGATAATTAGGATGCTTGTTGCTTAGGACTTAAGATGCTGGCAGGTGCTTAAGTCTTCAAGTAAAGAGTCCATGAGAAGCACGCCCTTCAATTTAAACGCACCTCATGAGATACAGAAGTGTGAAGATGAYAGATCCTAAAAGATCAAGTCAAAGGGAGAGTTTGTAATCTCAGCCTAGAAAATGTTGGTTTTGTAAAAGCATTCTTTTAAAATATTTGTTGTTCATTGAGACTAAGTAAATTCCACTCATTTCTTCATGTTATTGCCCATTYAATGAGGCAGAACAGCATTTATTATTCCCCTCTGAATAACATGCAAGTACCAAAACCCAAAGCTGAACAGTGAAACGMACAGTAAATTATTTCCAGTCCTATTATTTCTGTACTTCTTTGGCAGACACTGCTATAACTCATTTTAGCTTMACAGACACGGATTCAAGAGAGATTTCTCTATAAACTTCAGAGATAGTAGAAGACACTAATAGCAGAGGTAGAGTTTTACCTAAAKGTGGAGAAAACAAAACGAGACCTTTTCAAATAATACAGTGGCTATCAGGTGACTTTTTCCAGGCCTTTTTGCACTTAGTCTGAATATTATTTTAGGAGGAGAATGCCCCTCTTGTTCAATCCAAACCCATGGACTGCAAAGTCTCACGCAACTCAGGAAGCTGAAATAACCTCCAAACTCTTTCCCCAGAATTCCTGAGTAGCTGCCCCTGTGGTTAAACTGGAAAACATGTGGAAATGTTTGAAGTGAACTGCAGCTAACCCAGCAGACAGTTTGGCTTCCTACAGGGGGTAAAGGGGTAAAAAAAAAAAAAAGGAGATTGCAGTGCACATTGCATTAGTAGTGTGAGAYCTGCGAGAGAGTTGAGTTCTGTGCAGTTGGGTGAAATGGCGAAATGGCACTGGAATATTCATCAAAGCCCCCACAAACTGCTTCCTTGCAGATCAGTGGTTCTGTGCTCTGTGCTTTACTGAAATCAAATCTAAAGCTACTGAAAAAGACACTTGCTTTCACACCCGGAGAGGTGATTTGGGAGCCCTTTCCCTCAGCAGCAGTTCTACTGAACTCAATAGCTTTATTTGCATAAGATGGACACAATACTTTATCTAAAGCACTTGTGAGAAGCTGTAACTTTCACAGAGATCAATATATTTTTAGATATTCCAGGAAACCAAAATGTATGGATCTGAAATGTATTAAATCATGCATTAAGTTTTCAAATATTCAAGTAATATTGCCCAYGAATAGTGGTTTTCTTGTAAAAACAGGTAGACCAGATACAAAAGACCCTGGGGGGGTCCCTTCCAGCCCTACAGAATGAAAAGATGATACTTGAGGTATGTGAGGATTGCTACTGCAGCATCTCACTAATTTGTTCTGTAAGTCCTTGAATATGTGTCATTTTATGTTCCCATAAATTTTTCAGGTACAGGGCTAATATTAATTATTGATTGGATATATGTGTCGACTCCCACTGGATGCAATTAATAATGCATGCCATGCTGTAAGATAATAAATGTATTCTCTGAAAGTGATTTAGTATGCCTCTGATGCTTATACTTTCCATCATTACAAACGAGGTTTCTCATATATATATATGAAGATATATATATATATGCTTCCATTATATTTCTTGAGGGAAAAAAAAGAGAATTTCATACCTTAGAGTTGTACTCAATTCATTTGGGAAAAAGAGAGACAGGCAACACTTAGAATGAAGTTTGCRCCAGTTTATGGCTTCCCTACAGAACTGATGCAGTCCTTGTTTGGGTAAACCTTACCCTGAAGATTGTCAGGCTTCCCCATCCCTACGGGAGAATGAACCATCTGGCAGGACTTGGCTAAGGTGGGATTGTGGACACTGGAGTAGGTGGGAGCGGAAAAATGAGTCCAGGCTCCAGAACCAGAAGTCACCTACCTGACAACTCCCTCGATAGCTCTGGCTGCAAGAACATGGCCCAAAGAGGCCAGCTGGCTTGGGAGCTGGGGCTGGTTTTGATAGCATAGGAGTTTCAGCTAATAGCTTGGTATTTGCARGAGTTGCACCCAAAGTGAGGCCTATGAGCCTCAATAACAAAACTCTCATTGATTCCAATTAGAGGGGGCCGGGGTCTATTTACTGTAAGTGAGGCAATTCTCAGAAAAATAATTAATTCCTTGTCATGTCTCCTGTGTATTGATCTTTGTAATTACAATGAAATGGGAGGGATGAGGGGAAGGGGAAGGAAACGCACTTGATTTATGTTTAATTTGATGCACAGCCTGAACAAAGAAGCCGAGATGCAAAGGCCATGCCCAACCTCAACACAGCCCCTCGTGCTTACTTAGGGACCTCTAGACGTGGCCAAGTGGATTATCTAAGATCACAGTGCTCTAATGTACAGAATTCAGTACTGAGAGGTAAAGAGCTGTGTTTCTAGAGCAGCTTTTGGAGTACCTGGAAGAGATGCTCAAGGGAAAGCAGAAAAGGGCAGGACAAGCTCAATGTATATTAGGAACAAAGAGAAAATGACAATGAAGGTAGAATGGGGAAGAAAATAAGAACAGGCTGTTGCTGATAATAAAGCTGCAAAAATATAATTAAATAAAACAGGAGAAAAGAAAAAATATATGGACTTGTGTAATGATGCTGTTAGGAAAAAGCAGCATAGGAGCATTTAAACTTTGTTTCCACTAAACTTTCCCTAATATGAGCTAGAAATTTCTTAGTCAGTCAGGCTTCAACTTCTTAAGAAGATGAGATGTTCCTTTTCCAAACTTGGTTGTGGAAGTGGTTGGCCTGGTCCCATACACAAACAGGGATTGATGATTTCTAGTTTCTACAGCATCAGAGATAAGTTTGTAACTAAGATATCCTCATGACGTTGGCAGATCCAGCATGAAATTTTGGGCCCGTAAGACCAGTCCTTGCATTGACCTCAACGGGATCACAACAGGCAGGAAAATTGTTTTCAACTTTTTTTCCAAACAGAATCAGTTCAGGAACTAAAACTCTCTTCTACTCTTATATGAGAGAAAGGCATCTCTTATATGAGAGAAAGGCATGAGAGTCCTGCAAACAAATGCTGAAACACAGTCTCACTCATAAACATTATAAAGAAATGAAGGAAATTCAGAGTTTCAAGGTATAAATCAATTCAGAGTTAGGTGCCTCCATCTAGACACCTGATATTTTAAACAGAGCAAAAAGCAGACCCTTTGCCTTCAGCGCACAGAGCTGCTTTGCATGGAGATTGAGCAGTTTTTAYAAGTTGGTGTCTAACATGTCAACACCCTAAGGCGAATCATCCCCCCGTGAGCTCCCCGCAGCGTGCCAAAGGAAGCTGCAGACTCCCATTCCAGCAAACATTCATGCCCTGCAAGCAACGTGCTTGCTGGCTGTCACACACCTCTGTGCTGAGGCACAACACAGCAAACTCTTGGTCACTGATAAATAACCAAATTATAGTGATTGATGCTCGCACATCTGTCTCCAGGGGCTTTATTGGAAAGAATACAAAAATAGGAATCCCTTTCCCCCTTAAAATACCAACGTTTTTGTTTAGAGGGTGAGTTGACCCTGTAAGAAAACCCTTTTGACATAGCAAGCATGAGGCCAGCGCATTAAAAAAGTTTCTCTTCAAAGGGCTGAYAATTGCATTAAATATATTGGTTCTTCTCAACTGGGAAGATACTTGCTCTRTTTCATAACATACACCCTGTCACTACGGAAGCTTACGAAGCAAATATGAATATGGAATAYGAACCAAAAGATAAAAAGAGACTAATAAAACGAGCAATTATGTTTTGCCTAAATGCTCCCATGCCAATAAGAGGCATCTACCATCATATACTCCCCAGAGGCCACGCATTTCGGCATGTGGGAAGCACAGGAAGGCAGCCAGGCCCTGGGAGACACGATTCTTCAGAGGATTTCTCCCTGATTGCCGCCGATGGCCGGATGCAGGGACAGAGAAGGGATCTGCAATGGCTTAGTGCCATGACCCAAGTTTTGGCATGGTGACAGCTGAAGGGAGAGTCTAATGCTACCCATCCAGCACAGTCTTTCCAAAGGCAACCCAGGTACTTGGTGACTAATCTTCCGTACAGATGTGCTACGCATTAATGAATCAACAAATGAAGAAAATCCAAAGAAAAGCATACAGGCACAAAGAAGTAATTAAGTGTCCAAATATTTGTGGAAAACTGGTATTAGAAGAAGTGACTGATTTCCTTTAAATTACATTCAGCATTTTTTAAATTCATATGCCTGAGAAGCTCGTGATCATGCTTTGAATCATCAAATTCAAAACATATCAAGAACTTTATTTTGACCCAAATGCCCAAAACATTGAAAAGTTCTGACTTATTTATAAAATGAGTGTTAAAATCAAAGTAGAAAATCAGAAATCCAAATATGCTTCTTTTTTTAAACTACTGCAAACTGCTATCTACTCAGATGTTAGACTGAGTCTCTTGCTATTTTACAGAAATGAGATGACAACATTGATTAGGTGACACCAATACTAAAATTCCAGCTCTAAAATGCAAGCAGGGAAACATTAGGACTGTGGACACAGACAAGAAATTAAAAGTGAAGCCTAGAACACATATTTGAGCTAGTGCAGAAAACATGGAAGCAGAGATGACACAAAAGGCTATGAAGAATCATACTTGGATATGAAATCTCATGGAAACATGTGTCTATACAACACTGTGGTTACACAGTTGTGGAGGTTTTCCCACAGAAAAATCATATCCAAATGAAGAATTCTGAATTTTCTCCACTGAAGTCAATGGCAAAACTACTACTAGCTTTAACAGCAGCAAGACTCAGCCCACTGTCTTTAGCATCAAAAAAGTATATTTGTGTTTCAGGATACTGCACATCAACATAATGCACAAAATYAAATAAGAGAAAATCCAGCTCATCATATATAATAAGTACTAATAGTATGAAAATTGTTCACTGTTTTCCATAAAAATATTTCCTTGGCAATTATCATAAATAACTAAGGAAGCATGCTAAAAAGATATCTCTCTTTTTTTTTTTTTCCCGTGTAAACTGTGTTTTGTTTTTGTACGGCTGSAGCACCTTAGAGCGAAGGGCACACTCTGCTGGCCAGAAGCAGCGTTTACACTGAAGGCTTTTTAACTATATGGAAGCATTAAAAAATAAATCCACTGATGTGGTATCTAGACTGGTGCTAGCACTCCTGGCTGGCTGCAATTTATCTMTTTTATCTTCAGCATCAGAAAAAGTATCTATGGTTTATGCATGGACTGTCTTTTTTAAGCACCCATACATAATGCACAGAACAGTTGTTTTTCTTGAAGAACATTTTAAAGCAATGTAACATTGTTCAAAACTCTTTACCTTCGGTTTTTCATCCAGTATTTGCTGACGAATCTCCTTGTGCTTCTCAACAAGTTTCTCCTGTCTTTTACTTTGAGCATCTTCTAGCTATAAGAAAATACAGAAATGATATAAGAAATACAGAMACAGAGTCCTGTTTCAGGAATTGCATATCCCTTCCTTTCCCATCCTCACCCCATCACGTTTTTAATGCAACAAAATTAAAAAGTGATCATCCAAACTGTGACTATTTCTAACATAAGCTTACACATCACTCACAAGCATCACTGAATTCCACAGCTGTAACAGCTTATGTGTGCAATATATATATAACATTTCACACATAGGATTTTAAAATCAGACATGTCTAAAATATTTACTGTAGACTGTAATGCAACTCAAAGCATTCTTCTGTCCCCAAAAGCAGAGGACCTACAGTCCCAGTGTCCTGAATGAACATGCTGATAAATTTTGGATCTCATTTAATACAGCACAAACATGTGCCTGATGCCAGCAGGAATTAAGCCCACTTAAATTGCTAAACATATTCTTTAGGTTGTTTCCTGAATCACAGCATTTTTGAGTGAAAATGGGCCAAATCTTGAATCAAAATTTCTCTGCACTGAAATTAAGAAAAAAAAAAATCAGCAGTGGTATATTCCACTGTAATTTCACACAGCAAAACACCCACTGCAGCACTTGCATTTAGCCCAGAGCAAATCACCTATAGSTACAGAAAACCTTGTACCTGTAATTAAAATGACTTGTATTTACAGCGCTCTTAGAAACTGTACAAATGTAACGAATGTTAAAATACACTTTGCAATTAAATGTTTAGTAACTCTAGGAGTTCTTATGCTACCATTACACTCCTGAGACAGCAAGCTAATTAAAAAAACAGCAAAACAAACAAAACCTTTCTCAGTATCTGAAAGCAACCATAGGTGCATTTCCTTGAATAAACACAGAACACTCAGTGACCCAAGCACTGCATTAACTCTATTAAAAATTGCCCTCACCATCATACACCCAAAGACTGATTAATGTTTACTCAAGAACTACATGAAATTCCAGTTTTGCTTTGAGTGGAGTGACGATAGCAGTCTACGCAGTATGTGCTAAAAACCTGCACTTGCATAAGCTAAGGACACTTCAGAAGCTTTTAATCTTCAGTGTAAAAAACCTCCAACGTGCAGGTTGACACATTGCAGGTTGACATTGCCCCCCACCCCTAAATGGAAAAGGCAATGCACTTTGCAATGCAAAACACATGCAATGTCTGACATACCCTTTTTATGTACTGCACCACCTCCTGGATATACGAACGAATCATTTCAGTCTTCTCTCTGGGGAGGAGCAACCACAACGTTATTRCAGTCAGTAAGCTCATGTCAATGCATTTTCATCCGCCACAGTTCCCCACAGAAGGAGCAAGGCTGTGTGGTGGACGTATGGGTCTGCCTTGTCACCTTCCATCTGCTTTCTGCACGTGTCACTGCATCTCAGTTGTATGAAGCACTCGGACTCCACTAGGGCCAACCACAACAGGTTGTTCCCATAGGGTCTTTTGGGAGGATCTATGCTCAAGGTGATGGATGCATTTTTTAAGTCCCTACATGGACTTCTAAGACAATGCCCAACCATAAGTTGATGCACAGAGCCACTCTGTGGCACATGATCCCGTAGTGAAGCCGTCTTTGCCAGCAAACAAACCTACCAGTGACCCTGTGGAGACAACGGCGAAACTCCTGCTAAGCTCAGAGCAGACTCCATTCTAATCTGTACCACGGAAAGCTGAACCTCAATGAAATATCTGATTTTTAAGTGACTCAGTGTGATTCTTATTAGGTAGCTTTTGGAGAAAAACTGAAGAAGAGACTCCTTAAAGGATGAAAGCACATAAAATAACAATTCATGGAAACYTGAGTTGACTAGATCCAGGAGAGTACTCTAAAACCTAAGTCTGGAACAGTGAATTGTTACCTATTCAGATGGCACTAAAATCTGATGTCTTTACGGAGTTATAAAAACCCTGGGTAAATGTAAGAATTTAAAAAAAAATACACACACATATAATACATATATAAAAAATACATATATATACTATATATACACACTGCATGTGTGTGTGTATTGCATATATGTATGTACACACATATATATGTGTATTAATATAATATATATTGTTACAGTCTTTCCCAAATATGTGCAAAAAAAAAAAAATTCAAATCAAACATTCGCCACAGAKGACTCAGGTGGAATTCACCAGCAGGTCTCCTACACCCTGTCCTACTTTACGGGCGAGGACAAACTGCTGCTCCCAACAAAAGCACCCTTTCCCACGCAGTTCCTATCTCACCTTTCCCAYGGGCTCTTTCAAAATCTTGGCAAAGGAAAGCCCTTGGGAAACATGAGGAAAAAATAAAAGGAAAACAAAAGGAAAATACTTTTATCTTGCCTGTTTTCAAACCTTTCTCTCTGGTGTTTCATCAACATCTCAGCTGGGAAATCATTTCCTACTGCAATCGATAGGACGACAATGGCCAATCTCTGGTTTCTAGTATGATTTTCATGCCATTTTAACAACAGTAGCCATCTTAAATCATTCTGTCCCTTTTTTATAATCAAACATTCTCATTTTGTTATCCTTTCTCTAAGATGCTAAACAAAACTGTCTTAATCTCTGTCCTTAAAGCAGTTTTGTTTGTATGCCCTTTGTGTGTGCGCACATATATATGTGTGCTTGTGAGTGTGTATTTTGGATTTTTAGTGTCCCTCCTGTATAGTTAACTGCTCTTACATTTTACTAAAATAAACACAGTTGACAAATACCTTAAAATTAAATGCTTCATTTTTTTTCTGAGCTGYCTGCCACAACAGATGAAGGATAAACAAACCTAGATAACCTTGGGAAGAACATAATCAACTTGCACAACTTCAATTTGCATTGTCTTGTGGTGCACAGATACATTTAAATTAATATTTCTGTGTCTGCTCACAGAAATTGCACCCTCAGAGATCAATTCTCTTTCGCTAGAAGTAACTGCATAAAATTCTCACTAGAGGAGAATCAGTAGCAGAGCATCTGGGGGAAACACATCACAAAAGTAGAGCAAACCCTCCGATAAGTTGCTGCTATTTAGAGAGGCAGCTTTAACAGATTTAAGAAGAAAAGATAACTCACAAGTGAAAACCTACGCTAAGGTGAAATTCCAAGCTGCAGGAAGTGAAGCCCCCGAGTCTATTTATAGCCTTATTCAGAGCAGCAGTGTTTGCAAGGAAGTTTTTGGAAGAGGCTCTTGGTGAATCATCCTCTCCCCCAAGTTCTTCTCTTACGCCACAAACAAACATGTGCCCAAACAGCCCCTTTGCAGCAGTGCCAGACTCTCAGTGCCTGCAGAACAGATCAGATTTGTCCCAAGAAATCAGACAGGACTCCACTCCTGTAGTCAGCTATTACTGCCTGACTAAAAAGGTACCCCGTATTGAGGGTTGACACCTTTTGATTTTCCAGTTTTGAAAAACCTTGTGTCTCTTCATAATGTGTAAGGATAAATATTCAAGGACTTACTCTTCCATTTGATTTTTATCCTTAGATTTTGCTTCTGTGATCTTTTCCTGCCTCTTCTTGTCCATTTTTTTCTTTAATTCTTTCTTTTCTCTAAAGAGTGAGAAAATAAAGGTAAGTTCAGAATGTATCAAAACAGAACATAGGGAACCGCGGTCAATTGTAAGGGAATGGCACCTTACTTTTCACAGGTTTCTTTCAGTTTCTTTAGCTGGCTGTTCTGACACTCCTCTGCTACATCTGTCAACTTCTGAATAAGCTAAAAAAAAGAAAGAAAAGTATTTTCAGCTAAGCATCATAGCATCATACATGAATCTAAATTTTCTCAAAAGTCTGTGGCAGACATATAAAAAAAAGTTGTATTAAAAATTTTAASTTGTATTGTAAAAGTAAGTTGTATTAAAAAAAAAAAAAAAGTTCTACAAGTTCTAGTTGACTGAGCTGTGAACATGGCAAGACTCCTAACTTATCTGTGCCTCAATGTCCCCTACAGTGAAAATAAACATGCCTGAGGTGAGGACAAACAGCRGAGAGTGTTGCCCTTATGCAGGCAGGGCTTACCTTTAAATTTAAAGAATACTGATTAAAGCAGAAAAGTGAACAAGTAGGCTGCATCACCTCTGCAGTCTAAATTTGATCCCAYAAAGTGACCCTTCAGAACTAGGAACTGGAGAATGTACAAAAATGCTTAGCTAGTCAGATTCTACTTTTGTTTTTCTTACCTATAAGAACAAAAATACTGAGGATAAATTTCCCTCTAAGCATAAGAGCTCAGAATGAATCTCTCATCTGTAAGTCAAATTTTAATCAGAACAATTATTAATTCCAACAGCTCAGAGGGAAATTGTCTACATATTCTAGGTTAAAGAAATCACATATRATTACGATGCTACCTAACTGAGCAACGCAAAAAAATGAGACTAGGTTTTGGGATTGGACATTTTCCATTGAAATTGGAAAGGAGTTAAGTTACAGATGGACCCAGACAACTATGGGGGTCTAAAATGCTATTTTTTTAGAAATTAAAAATACTTTGCTATATCAAACTAAAAACAAAAAAAAAAACAAAAAAGTGATTCACACTCAGGGCAGTGCGTGGGAGCTGCCCTATAGGAAATGCTGCGAGAGATACGATCTCCTGGAGTTGCAGGCACAGTTTGCACTCCCACAGCACCCTGTAAAAACGTCCCGTCAAGCTGCAGACCATTCATCAGCATCAGCTGCCATCTGCTGAAGCTCCTCTATTTCAGCTCAGAGGGCCTGGGATCCTAACAGAGCTGTCAGCCAAACTCCAGCTGTAAAAACACGAGCTGCCTTGGCCTGATCCATGCAAAATATTTCCTCACCAGACACAGACGATGCCCTGCCTCCCTGAAAGCATTCAGTCTGCAAGAAGGCTATTTGCAGGCACAAGTTTGTGCCCYGGGGAATGTTTGAAGCTATTTTTGTTTGCTGATGTTCATGGCGTTTGGTTCAATTTGTTTTCCGGCTAGTCCTGCCTCCTTGAGTACTGTATGTTTAAAAAAGCGGCAGAACAAAATGGAAACTTTACACCCTCTTTACTGTGAGGGTGACAGAGCAGTGGAACAGGCTGCCCAGGGAGGTTGTGGAGTCTCCTTCTCTGGAGGTCTTCAAAACCCGCCTGGATGCCACATGCTGTAGGTGTGCCTGCTTGAGCGGGAAGGCTGGACTAGATGATCTCTAGAGGTCCCTTCAGACCTTGAATATTCTGTGATTCTGTGAAACACCATCCAAACACAGCAATAAGCTGGAAATTACATCACTGGAGGACTTTGTGGTAATAACCATCGCATTGTCCTTATGCCTTCTTTCTAAAGCCCTTGGAGAGCCAAAACCCTCGGAGTGCTTGAGGGCTGCAGGGAAATCAGGCCCTGAGCTCCCTCCAAGCAGGAGGACACACTGCTTCATCAGCCCATCTTCCTCCTTCGCTTCCCACGGAGGGAGGGCGGGCTAAGGAAGAGCAGATGCTTTGGCACACGTACCAGCTTAATGTGCTCCCGCTTCTGGTACTTCTCGCTGTAATACTGCTCCTGCCGTAGGTTCAGCAGCTGCTGCTGCTGCTTCTCCTTCAGCTCCACCAGCTTCTGGGTCATTTCCGAGTCAAGTGCGGCCAGCTCCTGTTCAATGGTCGAAGAGCTGTGGTCTGGGCTCCCTGCTTCGGATCTGCAAGGACACACGGAACTTCATCTGTTTTGAACCTGGTTTATACACAGCCCATGAAGCTCTGCACTGACAGATGCAGGGCATGAAGGGCATTTCAGATGTAGTAAGTCCATTATGTCAATAATTTATTTTTTTTTTATGGAAAAAGAAGTATTGAATCGCCCATTAATGAAGTGGGTACTGTTTTTAAAGCTCAGTTTACAAAGCTGTCATAGAGATGAAACGGGTTCAATATAGACAAGCTGCCACTGTGACCACCAACACCCACAATAACCAGATGCCCAGGGAACTTCTTCATCTACACCCAGACCTCTAGAGAGCTTGAATTTCAAAGTCTCCCCAAAAGTCATGAGAGAAAAGCACATTTCTGAAAGCCACATCATCATCATCTGCTTAGCAATAAACTGAAGGGCCTGACTTAACATCCAGATTTGTCACATGCTCTGCAACTGCCTGCTGCAAAAAGCAAGGAGCAGCCCTTAAGTCTGGCCAAGAAACTCTGAAGAAAGGACATGTGGGCACGTTGAAAGGAGGCGTGGTGACACCAAACTGCTCAAAGGGAAAAAAATAAACCCTTGCAAAAGGAGTATTGCCCTCAGGTAAATGAAACCCAAGGAGAGGAACCAAGAAGGAACCTTTTCCAAGAGGATACCCAAGGAGATGCAATGACGTTGTAGCTGCTCTGCTCAGGTGCTACATCAGTTGTGGCTACACCCAGGCCCGGCTGCTGGGAGCCACAGCAGCCGCAGCTCGGATACCACGAAGCTGCTTTCATCAGTTTTYACACCAGTAAATTACAAGTATATAAATAAACAGCCCACAAACATCAACTTCACCAAACCTTGGCTGAATTTCAGACATGGGGCATTAAACATCGATTGCTGCTGACCACAGACAATGCATTTTTATGACAATCTGACACACAAACTCCTGATAAAGTAGTGATTTGTACTCGAGTTACAGGCAAATAGCTGCAGTAATAGTTTTAAATGATAAAAACTGCCTTTTTGCTGGGAAGCAGTATTCTATTACAATTATTTTCTCTTTGAGATAATATGGACTTGCAAATTTGAAACACACATGCCTGCTTTTTTGAAATTCAACATCTATTTTCAAACCTTCAGATTTCCTAGTGTCTGCACATAAAACTTCACATCTCTGAAATCACTGTGACAGCTCGGTGTAAAGAAAGCGAGTGGAGTGTTTTATTGCCTGATTATCATGAAAGATTTATGGTCAGATCATAATGAAATACAAAAAAAAAAAAAATCATTTTCATGCAGAGATGAATGAGTCATTTTATTTATTCAGTTTGTTTTCCTGCTTAAATTTGAACAGGATATACGCTAGAGAAAAGAAAAAAATCTAAAATTATATTGCCTGGCACTATCTGTCCCACAAATCCATGTTGGGAAATTCAGTATATAAAATGTCACAGTATATGTGGTTGACAACCAGTCATTAAGGGAGTTTAGAAAACTTGAGGGCAGTATCTCCGAGCCTGAAAACTGGCTACAGTTAGGGGCGGCTGAACACAGATGTACCACGAGTGTTATGTTCCTATTAAGCTAAATGAGGCAAGCAAAAATGAATTAAATTCCTTGCTAGCGAGAACTCACGTYCTGAATCACAGTTTCTTATTGTAAGTGTAGCAGTCAGCGAATGCTTGTAGCTTTCTTCTCTGATGGTCTCGTATCAACTAGCATCAAGAAATTTTCTTATTGCTTGTTTAATGTTTTCTTCTTTAGGAATAGCAGCTGATTGATTTTATGCAAAAAAATAAAGGGCTTCTGTGATTATCTAATTGCTTTAAGAAATAAATTGTGTTAAAATCAGAATGCTGCCCTGGTGAGAGAAAGAGGAATCTAGGAGGGTACCCTTGCCTGATCAATCACTCAATTTTAACAATGTTAGATGTTGATTGTACTTATTTGTGCCTAAGTTTTGCCTGGAGTTAAGAATGAGCCTTATTGCTAAAAAGACTCCTACTATATGAACAAGATGATAGTTGTGAAAAGATTTAAGAATCACAGCAGTCTTTGTATTTTGAACTGATAATCAAAAATGCAATGCTCCTTCATTACTATCTAAACAAATATAGTAAAAATGACAAGAGCAAGAAAAAATGATAGGGCAAAGTAAGACTGAGGAAGAGATATGGCACAGAAGGGGGATGCACTCAGCAACGAAGTCAAGCAATCATTAAGGATCCCTAAGGTGATGAGACGGATCATCATTTAAACTGTAGTCAGATGTTAATAGCTCTAACAAGTCTTTCTTTCATGTAAATATATTGGATACTCCAGCGTCAGGTTTTTGTCAGGGTTCTAATCTGGAGATGATGATTTCTGTCAACAAATTCAGAATATCCGCTCTACCCACCAATAATCACATCATAGAGGGCTAAATTTCGTTTCTTTTGATACTCAGGCATTGCTTCACCTCCAGAAAGCATTCTCCGATGACCTGGAGTAAATTGATTCCTCAGTACGGACAAGATAATTATTTGTTGCTTGTACTTGAAAAAAACCACTCTTTGCTTGAAAAAGTTGCTACATAATGAAGTCACATTATCGAGTGTGGGCTGGTATTCTTTGTCCTAAAGGGGGTCAGCAAAGGAAATGATGGGATGCTCTGATAACACATTCTATGAGTGACCTGAGCAGGAAGGTTAAATACATAGTCAACAGGGCTTGGAGTGCTTTCATTCTTTCATACTGCAGTCTGGTTCCTGAACTGTTTCAGTATGAGTGAGCAGGGTGGTTGGACTAGATGATCTCTAGATGTCCCTTCCAACCTCAACCATTCTGTGACTCTGTGTAGCAGATGTCCCACCACATAGTTTGTGATTAAGCTCACTACCGAATCACTGGCTGCTGTTGCCAGTACAGCTGAGCTACCGATGAGCACCAGAGCTCAAAGACTCTGGACACAGATATTGTGTGCCCTCATTTACAAGGAAGGAGGTATGAAGTCATGAAAATCTTATCTACCTTCCAGAGAAATGGCTGCATATCATGAGGAAGGTTTTGTCTGATGATTCACATTGATTTCTTTATACCAAAGTCTTTGACTTTATTTTGATTTTTATCTGTACCCTCATGTCACCTCCACAGTGTTTGTCTACCATAAAACAAGACTGAGTAAAGATCTTTAATATTAAAGTCAGGAAAGCTGCATTCTACATACCGTTTCTTACTGTCTCTTTTTGCTGTTTTTTCTAAAACTGCTCTTCGTCGCAGGTAGTCGTTTTGGATTTCATTATACTTTGCAGTGTGCTCTTTGATAAGATCAGTGGTTTTCTTGTGATGCCTCTTTACAAGATCCTTCATTTCCTTGTAGTGCTTCTTCTGAAGCTTGACAAATGACTTCTGTTGTTTCAGCTCCTCAATAGTCTGTGCTTCCACTTCTGCAATGGAAAGAGCAAAAGCCACTTCAACATTCTCTGACTAAAATCATACATTACCAGCATGCCGAGATTGCCATCAGCAGGCAAGGACACAAAGCTTGTTTACTGATGTTAAATGCAAAGTTAAATGCAAATGCAAAGCTTCAACCAAGCAAGTAAACTCATCTGGAAATAAACAAGCTATACTGGAAATTCTGTACAAAGGGAAGCAAAACGAAAATTTAGGACAAAAAGAAGGCCCCCAAAATAGAAACATGTATTTTGTTCCTCAACTCCTTTCAGATGCAGAAGGTTCCCACTATCCCAACTATCTTAAAAGTATATAAACATATCTTTTTCTCTATCTGCTTAATACTTAAGATCTTCCTTCTCTCTAGGTAGGGTTTTTTTGCAGGGTATGTTACCACCAGAGGGGGAGCAAGCAGCCATTTCAGGTTGTCTTTGCYGTCTTGGATAGTCTGTTTTGCTATCCCAGGTTTGTGTGACCTGGGGATGTTGATTTGGGAAAGCCAAAGGGAAGTCTCGTTCCCAGACCTCTCTGCAGAATGGATGCATGAGACTGGAAGGTTCCGCCAYGCTCAGGGCCAGTCTGTTCACATTGCCTTTGAGGGAGAGTGCAAACAGCACACTGACTTGCATGTGTTTTACCTGTTCTCCACACCTAAATCTAGGTCTACACAACACCTGGATATGGAGTAAGTTCTAAGTTAGGGGAATGACTATAAAATTGAATTTAAAACCTAAAATCTCTCTCTATGTTTGAAGAAATGACTGCCAGTCATTCAGCAGGGCACTAGCTGATTGGCAGCCAGTTTGCCCAGTGTGACAGAGCAGGTCCAATTTCACAGGAGTGACGGGAGTGCTGCAAAGACTAATGGAGACAAAATAATTTCACTTCTATTCACAATACKTGGGGTGGCTTAGCTTCAGTTTTGATAATAATACATTCTTTTGCCCATGTGAAAGGGTAGCATAGCGTTGTGCCTGTAAGATTGTAAAATCAGGACATTTAAAAAAAAGCTTTCCYGCAGGGATGCAACACTGAAAGGGGTGCTCAGACATTTCATGCCTCAAARTTGAGGAAGGAGAGATGGTATGTACATTTTCTATGACTGACTTCAATCACAATCACTGAAACAAATATACAAGCCAGATGGTTCATTTCACAAAAGTATGTGCTTCTTGTGTATTTATTACCTGTGAGAACACTCTGAATAAGATCTTCTGTCTTTGCAGGTGCTTTCATTGAACCTAGAGATAAAAGAGATCACTGACTCGGACTCTTTTAAAAGCACAGCCACTGCTGTGCTTGCTGGATTGTATTTTAAAACATGGCAGCTCACACGGAACATAAGCTGACATAAGCATTTATTAATCATTTGAGAAAATAYGTCTCTTGAACAGAAAAAGCAGCAACATGGAAAGCAACACTAGTCCTGAGAACAAATACCAAAAACCTACCTGAGCATCCGTGTTTTACTTATGAGAAGGATGTTATTGAACTCCCTGATACCACTCACCCGAGTCATTTACACTAGGCTGATGGTTAGTACAACTGTTTTATCTTATGAGGACAAATTATGAGGTGCAAAAATTGTGAACACGAGATGAATCCAGATCAATTAGAAGTCAATTAGATCAAGCCTATGAACACTTTAAATGTTAAACATTATAAGTACTGTGGTTTAACAAGTACTTATTAAAAAGAAGGTATCAATACAGAATCTAAATATCTAAAAATGTATTGTGTATGTGAAATAAGATCTAATAACATGCACAAATTAGCCAAATTGTAAAAGTAAGTTAAAGAGATTTCCACAGGTACAATAACAACAAACAGCAAACACTGACCAAACGTTGCCCATAATGATTTTAAAGGCAACTTTCTTAGGTAGAAGATATTAATATATTTGAAAAAGACTGGTGTGAAAATGCCTACCTATTTACACACATAAAAAATGCYTTTTATTCTTTAAAGCACATGAAAAATCTTTAGGCAGATTTATTTTACAAAGACTTAGTTATTAATTTACCTGGTGCTGGCTGGCTATGGACAACCTGAGTTGCTGGTTTCGGCGTAAGAGAGGCAGTGCAATTCACTCCATTTTCTGCTGGTGTTGGCCTGGGTTCACTGTTGGCTTCCGATGGTGCATCTCCATGGTCAACCTGAAAATACATAATGATTTACATTACTATTCTTAAGTAATAGACTCCAAATTATTTACCTTCAGATCAAGTTTAGCCCCTTTTTATACTGTAAAATTCTGTAAAGGCTATAAATAAATCTTTTTCTAAGCAAAGAAAAAAATATATCTTTAAGGGCCATGGTAATCCAGGTGGCTCCTTTTTTTTCAGGGTAAATTTCAAAAAGAAACAGAACATGTATTATTCTGTAAAAGCATTTTTATTCTAAGTAGATACAACTCAACTGGGACATTTTTCAGTACAGTATATATTAGTTGCACCAGATGTGAAAACTGTATTTTATGGAAAAGTGTTGTTCATTCCTTTAATACTCTTTTAGAAGTATTGGCATGAAAATATTGCTCAAATCCCCTGCTGCGAGTAAAATGTGCACACAAAATTGCTTTTGAATTTCAGATAYAGACACAGCACTATCTTTATTCACCATTTCTTACAGCACAGGGACATACTTCTGATTCCCAAGACTGTACATTCTTCTAGTCATACTCCAAGAATAATATGTAAACAGAACCTCCATCCTGCYGCATAAAAACCATCTGCGGTATCCAAATATTTAAGCATTTTCCGCAATCTTTTCTCTTTCTCTGCTTTCCTGAAGGTTTACAGCGTGCATCGCACTATGCACTGAACACCACACGACCAGCCCTGTGGCCACCGGCTTTGTGAAGGACAAGCAAGTGCCTGGTGCTCAGCAACACCAAGTCATCCAAAGCAGTTCTCATCTGGAAATGACCACCCTGGCCTCTCCGTGGCTGCTGAAGGGCCAGTGGCCCTGGTGTCTGCGGGGAGCCCTGCATTTGTCCCTTCAGCTTCTTCCATTTCAGTCTTCGATGCTAAACAAATTACATGCAGGATGCTGCACGTGTTTTGGGGTTTATTTTCCCCCTTGATTACCCYATACAAGCAAAGTATCAGCCTGCCACTGCATCAACAGAGTCAAAATGCAGTCGGTCCTAACTGCTCTGCTGCTCCTGCTGCTGAGTTCCTTCCTCTTAGCCCTAACATCACTCTGTATTTCTCTCTCGATAGCCTATTGCTCTCAAAATTACAGCTGTGAAATACTGTAGTCGGACCATTATGCAACTGAAAACCACACCAAGAACTTCATTTATCCAAGGGAGGAATAACTGCAATAGAATAGAAGACCTCACCAGCATTCCTGATCATAGAATGATGTGACTGGCAAGAGCAGTGGTGGTATAAACCAACACTCCTCACAGGAGGCAATTCATTAATTTAGGAAAAAGAACATTTGTCACCTCGATCGCCAACATTTGATAGAAAATAAAGCTAGAATTTCTAACTACCATACCTACTATTTCTACCCTAAAGCTACTGCATGTGAAAGGGGATATCATCTTCTTTGTGACTAAGTCTGTAAGGTGCAAGATGCTACATCATGGCTTGTTGAGAAATTTCTAACACAGCCTGCCAGTTTCGTACAGAAAACATCTGTTTTCAGTAACTGAAGCAGAAATACGAGGCAGGATCAAGAAGTGAATAAAGAGTAATTTTCAGTGCATCAAGCAATCTAATTGAATTACAAAGCACTTTCTCCTCTCATAATTCACCATCCAGAATGCTAAAGTAAACATGATTTTCCCTTAATGGAGAATACTGGAGGCTCTTTTTGTTCTTTTTGTTCTTTTTGTTCTTTTTGTTCTTTTTGTAATATGTGCTATAATCTAACTTTATATTCTATAGTTTTAATATTTATGGAAAATAGTTTTCACTCTGTTCAGTGTCATGTCTTTTTAGCTGTGGTATATTTACTCTCAAAATAGACAGACCGATACTGTTCAAGTACATACTTACATAGCTGGCATTATTATTTTTACAAAAAAAGGGGCCAAGGTGTGTGTGGGGTGGGAGATCATATTCAGATGGGGGCAGTTTTGTGCAAGCCCCACAGTGCAGCTATTTCAGTGCGAAGTTCTCTCTGCAGAACAGTTACTCTAAGGCCAGGCTGAAGTAAATCTCCAAAATTAAGTACTAGTCAGAAACCTAAAGCTGGGACTTTGTGTCATATGCAAGGTGGGAATATTGCAAAGTAATGTAAAATAGTTGCTGAAAGTTTTATCAGTTATTCAGCATTCTTGATTTATGTTATTATACTGATAATTAACAGACAGTGTAATTCTAACCATACAGAAAGACTAAATTTATTTGTTCAAAATAATTCATTATTAAGTAGCTCATTTGGCTGCTCTGTTGCAAGAAGCTGAGGAACGTCTCACAAAAATGCAGTTTACAGTTTAATACAGCAAAGAAAAATCTCTCAATTTCCTCTATTTTGACAGAACCCAGCTCAGATAAATACATGTCTGTGAGTAGAGGGAAAGGGGCATGTGGCAGGGATTAACTACGTTGCCAGTGATAATACCTGCAAATATTAAGCAATGTGCTTCTCACGTGCCTCTGCAAGTGAATGAAACCAATCCCTCACACTGATGAAGAAAAGAGACCAGGAAATTTGAGATTTCCAAGTGTAGCCCTGTGGCCAAATACCTCACCTAGCATGTGTGTTTGTAAATGCAAGGTGGGCATGGTGGACCATGRCAAATAACATAAACTGGCAATTTTGTACATGGCCTCTGCTGCTGYCTCTACTTGAATGGCTAAATATTTTTAGGAAAAACATGACCACAATCATCACAGTTTCCTTGAAAGGTCTTTCTTTGGTACTTCAAAACTAGGTTCATTATTCTGCGAGTTTTCAAGTTCCCTGACATTTGGTGACATTACCTAAGCCTCGTACTGCAATTTCTCTTCCCCTCTTCTGAGTTGCTTTAAAARTTATTCCGTGACAGATTTTTTTCTTAAACTAACAAATAAGCCTGTACAGACAAGGGAAATCTGTACTTTTTCAAAAGTAAAAACGACCTCTAGAGGTATTTAAAGCATTATGTTAAAAAAAGACTCTGCTATTAAAATAGAATCTCATGTGCCAAGCGTCCTAGATAAATGTCTAAGATACTATGGAGTATTTCACAGTGTCCTCATTCAGCTAAACTCATGGCACAAAGAGTAGATTGTTGGCCACTGAATTGTAATGACTTTCACTCATCTGGTCTGCTTTGGGAATGTATTCTTGGTTACAAAATCTAGTTCAGATGGGGCTTTGCACATCTGAGATTTGAAGAAGAAAGACACTATAGCTAAGAGCAGTTTAGGATTACAGAGCATTTCTCCACTTTTGCTAGGGATCTGCATCTTTTCATTCACATGGCAAGTGCAACACCTTGAAAATAGAASGTAGATCTTCTCAAACACTGCTAGAAAACCTCCAAGTGATAATGACTGAAGCTGAGGGAAACTGAATCTTTTTAATTGCTGTGAATTCCTCACTATATGTAAACATACATCATAGAGTATATAGGAAACAAAAGCTGAACTATCAGTACTCCCAAGTGTGCTCAAAATGACATTTCTGTATTTGTATGTACAGTATCTCCATTTATACAGAAAAACAGTGTTTAAAGGCTACTCCTTAGGTAACCACACATATCCAACCACACAGCAAACTAGTGAAAATCAGGCTCCAACAGCTTTCAGCTAAGCTACAGCAATAGGCCTCAACACGTGCTCGCACTACGGTCTCCTCCTTCATGTCTCTCTAGGACATACAAGGGGTTGACCTGCAGAGGTCCTCTTCCATCTAAAGTATTCTGTCACAGCATGAGGTTTCTCAAATGCTTCTTTGCTTGTGAGAAGTGTATATGGACATCAGAATCTGTGAGATGAGAATCCTTCTGAACAGAATACTCTCTCCACAAATAAATTATTATAAACAGCCTCKAGAACTCTGGAATATCTGCACTATTTTCAGGAAGAGCTACTGATACAGAGTTATCGTTTTTGCAAGGGTGTCTCCTTACCTCTTAATATGCTTTACTCACAACATGCTCATTTCAGTGGAAAAGCACACAGAGTGAAAAGTTCCTCAGTTATAATATATCCAAGACTGTTCCTGGGTAGGATTTTTAAAGGTACTTAAACAATCAACATATCTATTTCCTAGAGACTTTCAAAATTTGTCTTTCTAGGCAAGGTAGAAGCTTTCAAATACTGTAATAATTCACAGAGACTCTGAAAACTCCCTTACCTCTTTCTTCACCTCTTCCTCATCTTCCAGTGTCAATGCTGCCAACTGCTTAGCCCTCTGCTCCATCAGGTTTACATATCTAATTGGATTGGATAAGGCCTCGATCACATCTAAGAAATAAAACAAATACTTCACTTGCAAGGTTGTATGTTACAATTCTAGTGTTCCTCAGGCTTTAAGACATGCTTTCTCTAAAGATCTGTTCTTTAGAGATATTCTTAGGCTCTAAAAACAACAGTGCTATCATGTGCAAGTTCCCTAAGATGAGCCAGCAAACTCCAGCAGAAGGAACACATGTGCTGGCAGTATGTTTTCACTGATCCTGATCACCATTTTTGTAACAGAGAGCTATGAGAAAAATGGGGCAGACAAAAGATGCTGCTTTGGTTGAGCTTTTTGCAATGTCTTTGAGTTTGTGCTTGGGTGACATGGATGTGCATTTTTGTAAACGTGGTGTTTTATAATGGATTTTCATAGTCTTTCAACAGYGGACACCTTGGCTCCTGCTCCAAGACATAGAGCAGAACAAGGAGCACTCTACATAGAGTGCAGCACTTCCCTCTGCTTAGGAGCARCTGCACACAACTATGTCATGCAAATAAAGTTTCAGTGACAAATGTCTGTGACACTTTCTCCTCTGGAGTTGCACAAAGTCTGCTGAAAGCTACTTTGCACTGATCCTAAACCACAGGTAGATGGCTACAAATTGAGCTGTTCTGCATGAGTGATGAGCCAAAATGAYCCATCAGATGCAGCACTTTGTTCAAAACGCTGCTATCCCACTATATCAGATCACTGACACCCCATCCATGTTGCATTTCAATTAACCTTTACATTTCCCAAAAGAAAAAAAAATCACAAAAAAAAAAATCACACACAAAAAAATAATCACAAAATTACCCGCATAAGTATCGGGTACATAGTCTTTGACCTCTATGTACACGAAGAGAGCTGGCAGTGTCAAAGGCTGGTTCCTTTCATTCCTCAAACAGATGTAGTGATAGCCTGCAAAATAGGAGTCACCGAGGTTAGAGCACACACGGGGTATTTCCAGTGTAATCGTGTTATCATTTGTCATTGACAATGTGGCTCCAAGCGAGTCAGCAACTCCAGGGGCTTGGGCAAGATTCACCTGAAGGTTTTCAGAGATAAGCATACAGACAACGGACTTAGATAAGCACAGGAATACTGAAGTTTAGAAAGTATTTCCACTTTATTTTTAAGTCCTTGAAGGATGCTAAATTGCCATTTATACTATTTTTGATATATTCTATTTTATTCCTTCTGGTTAGATTTTTTTTTAGTTTTGGAGCTCTTGTTTTATTTCCAAAAGCAGCTTCCGTTGTACTCAGGAACCTCAATTGCTGATAGAACACAGTATCTAATTAAACAACTAAGGCACTGTGGCACCTCTCCTCTAAAGACTCTGTCAGAATAAACCCTATCGTGTGACCAACCTTAGAAATGTGTTTGAAAAAAAACAGAATTTTTAGATGTCTTGAGAGCTGTCTTGGAAGGGATAGGGCACAACATTACAGTGCAGATAAGCCAAGTTAATGGTCAGCTCCAAGTCCCTTCTTCCAGCCTTCCACCACCTCCTCCTGCGCCTTCTGTTGTGCACTGACACTTCYCTGACATTGCAGGTCGTCACCTCAGCAAGCTCCCCTTCAGAAAAAGCAACTTCTGGAAAAAGTTTTCTATCCATTAGAGCTGCATCCTCTGCCCCAGGAACTGCAGCTCTTATCCTAAGAGAGGACGATGGAGCTGTACACACAGGCAGTGGAAGAATATATCAGTAGAAGGATGTCCTTTTCTGGGACAAACTGATACACACTCAGGAGTATTAATGTTTCAAATCTTGCTTTGGGAATAATGGCAATTCTGTGGATTTCTGCAACAGTACAATAGTTTTCAATAATGTATAATAGTTTTCAATAATGTATAATAGTTTTCAATAATGTCTCATTCAGGTGTGAGTATTCTCCCCAAAATTAAAACAGAAAGAGAAATTACATATTACAAAGCTGTCTCAGTTCCCTTGAGCTGAATTTTAGCATGTCTGGAAGATAAAATAATCCCTCCATCACATGCTGCAAGCAAATAACCATGAAGTCAGAACAACAGAAGACTGGCCTGCGGGTAGGAGCTCTCAGAAGTGCTTGTATGGTTTTAACATAGCAGCTTTTCTTCAAAAAAGTRCAAACTTAAAAGGAGCTGCATCAGGGAGCGCCCTTCT
The DNA here is from genome assembly GCF_003342845.1 of Nothoprocta perdicaria. NCBI lineage: Eukaryota > Metazoa > Chordata > Aves > Tinamiformes > Tinamidae > Nothoprocta > Nothoprocta perdicaria. The sequence continues at coordinate 1,295,218 of NW_020456232.1, read as the reverse complement.
GAATAGGCTCTGTGCTGCTCAAAGGGATGGGGATCCTACAAACTGCAGCAGAGGGAAATCCTCCTCCTGCTCCTCCTCTYCCATCACCTCTCTTGCTCCAGCACTCTCCAACCTACCACCAGGCAACTGGATCTAGGAACTCCGCAGAGAAGTGGAGCAAGGTGACGTCCTTCCTTTTCCACTGGGGCTGAGGCTTTGAACATATCTATGGCCCACATGCTTGCCCTATCTTGGACTCCTGCCACCCACCACTGGAAAAGTGGTGTTGAAATCTGACATCTCCCTTGCTCAAAATGCCAGGGTTACCACGTCCTGCTGAAGGACACCTAACAAGTATGGCCTCGCCTGGGAAACCAGGGCTGAGTTCTCAAACAAGACAACTTCTAGCAAAGTGGCCACGCTACTTCTAGTAACAGCAACAATATGATTTGGAAGAGATCAGAGAAGGTCTTTCACACTTTCAACAATGAAGATAAAATAACTTTTGGTTCACCTAAAGGTTTTGCAAAGACACAACAGCTTGCATATCCACTGTCAGTCTTTGCACACGGGCCTGTAAAAGTTACCCCACAGGAGCCTTCATTCCCAGTGCTCTTCCATTCTTTGTAGGAAGTAGCAGAAGTGCTGTTGATCTACAGCAGTTGAAATTCCGGCTTGTTGTTTCCTTTTAATTTGCAGTGTGAGTCTCAAAACAGAAAAAAGTTTACCTGGCCGAATTGCTGAGACGGGCAATATCCGATGACCAATAAATTTCCCTCCTTCTTCATACACTGCCAGCCTCAAACATGCCAGGGAAGGTAAAACAACCTAATAGGAAAAGAATGTCACATTATTAACACTCTGCTTGGAATGAAGYTGCTTCCAGACACAGGATACACCACAGACAGAAAGAGACTGTTCTGTCCAGCAGGTAGCAGCATCTGTACATTTGCAGGAAATTTTAAACACTTTAAAAGAGCACTGCAAGGCACCTGGGCAGCTCCATTCTTACCACATGTGAATGGGCTCTGTTCTCACAGCCCACGTTTGCTTATTTTTCCTTTGTGTGTTTGCCAGTGGGATTGCTTATTTCTGAGACAAGTTGTTGATAGACATGCTAGTGCTGAAAACTCACTAAGCAACTCAACATGTTTTGCAGAGTGTTAAAGGATGAGTTACACGGACATGTCAACCCAGGGAGATTTGCAGARCTGCAGTCCATTTCCTGGCAAGGGTAAAGAGGTTAGTCAGGCAGGATGCTTGCCAGCATTGGTGGTCAACTGGTGGTGACAACAGTGTGGTCAATTGCATAAAAAAGAAGRAAAAACAGAAAAAAAAAAAAAAATGCAAGACAGGTTCCTATGCTACCCTGCAACTTGAATCATTTTGGATATGCTCTTAAACCACAGAAGTAAAAAAATCTTAATTTTATTCGTGCCCCGCCAATGAGACTTTAAAAAATGTGCAGCATAATTTATCTCATTTTCTTGTCAATGTGAAAACATGTACAAATCCAAGTATTTTAACGTAAATGAATTCTTTTTTGTAACATGTCATGGTAAATTTTATCTAGATAAAGAAAAAAAAAATCTCAAACCAAGTTTTTCTATCAATTCTTTTCAACATGACTAAAAATAGTAATCCATGCTGCTTCTGGGCATACAGGCAGTCAAGCATAATCATAACTAAATAGAGAAATGAAGTACTCTAATTAGAAGTTCCTTGCAGAAGAAAAATGCTAGCAATGCTTCCAAAGCTGAGCTCCAGCCGCCTGCCAAAAGAAAGTCATTCAGAAAGCAAAATATCCAGGGAGGAGGGCTGTGCTCCCTGGCAAGCACAGGGCTGCATGCTGTGTGTAAGCATCCCCCCTTGAACTACCTTTGCCTATAGACATGTGAGAGAAGCTGCCTTTCCTTGGATATTGGTACTCAGAATGCACTAAACACACTGTCCAATTAACAAAATCTCAATAATAGCAGAGCTCCTGTCAGAGAGGTGCTGTGAGTATACTTATAACACCTAGGAAGGCAGCCGTGCTGCATGATCCTGAAACAGGCTTAGCTTTTCTGCTGCCTGCAAGTTTGGGGATTTGAGCCTGAGTAACACTGCTCAAAGTGCACGAGTAGCTCAGGGGCCTATGTCTCATTTCAGCTGGTGGCATTTAGGCTATTCCATCACCTGGGTTAGATTTTTGCAGCACAMTCTAGTGCTAAATGGAGGTAACATTACTTTGAATGTGCTGGCTTGGGCAGCCTAATTGGTACAACTACAGACACACGGTGTTGCTTGCAGGTTAACACACTCTGCTTCTCAGCAAGGCTGTTCAGCCCAGGCAAAATGCCATGGAAACCCAACAGAACCAGTGCTGGGCTCTGTGCTGGCTTGTTTGCTCAGCACAGCACTGCATCGTGCCACGGAGATCTGGCTATTGACATGTCTGCTGTTTCCAGCTGTGCCAATGACACAACAAGGTCACTTTTAACCTGACCTATTTGAGTACAGCCTGGCGTGGCTACAGTAGAAATGCAACACCAGAAGTGGTTGACAGTGAACAGCCAAAGGAAAGCAAAAGAAACCCTGACATTTCAGATCTCTTTATATTCTTTCTGGTAAATGCAAGGTTTCTGAAAACAGGGAATTATCCTCCTGGGCAGAGATCAAACAGTTATGATGTGCTGCCGGGATGTGAGCGTTGCACTGACCTTCTTGAACACTATGGTTTCCTCTTCCCACACAGGATTAACTGCATTGCCTTGAGAGGTCTTAGTCTTCAAAGCTTTTCTTCTTGTATCCACAGGCAGGCCAAACATGTCGACTTCTACGTAGGTACCAACTTTTTTATCCGAAAGAAACTGACCTGAAATTATCTAAAAACAAAATAAATGAGGATTACTAGAGATAATCTCGGTTGGTTAGGAAATGACTGATTGAAATGCAGATGGGTAATTCTCATTAACGATAAGACAGCATGTGTCCTTAAAAACAACCATCCCCAAACAATAAACAAGCCACTGTCTAACAGGGCAGAGAGAAAAGTAACTTAGGAGGCCTGCTTTTCTGGGACCTCCTGACCTTGTATTCCCCTGGCAGGAATAATGCAGTTAAAACCATGCTCCTGGCCTTCCCTCAGCAGGAATACTAATTTGGGTCTCATTTCTCAATCTGTCTGCCTATTTTCACATGACATTATCGCTGAGACCTGCAATTTCTAGCCAGTTTCAACCACAGGTTGAGAAGATAATGCTGGACAAAGAGAGTTGTGAGCAGCAGGGAAACTGCGGGTGCCTTTCCTCCCTRGAGGGAGAAGCTAAGCTAAAGAAAACACGTATTCTAAGACTAAGGCTCTTCACAGACATAAAGTTTTGCTACAAAACTGAGAAAATTACTAAATAGCTGGTGTTTGCTATAMCTTACTTTAAACCTGAAACCAGGTAAACTAAAAACTTAGCCAAACTACTACAAATTCAGTAACTTTCTGGTAACTTGTATGAAAGAGAATATATACAATAAAGYACTCTAACCCGCAATACGAAATGCAGGACAAGATCCTTCATATTTTAAAAAATAAATGTCATTCCCTGAAAGTAACTGCATTTTATTTCCCTCAGTTAATATAGTCATTTGCCAGGCCACTGCAAAACTGATACGTATGTTCTGACACAGTCAAGAGAGCATTTTCATGGGTAGTATACATACCTTGACAGACAAGGTATTAGCTACTATTCCATCCACTATACTTTCAGTAAAGGGGTCAAAATGTTTGTCTGGCCTCCTCATGAATTCTGGTTTTAACCTGTATCCGCTTTTGCCATTGTACTCGTACATTCCCATGTTTATTTGCATAGACAAATCTAGATGGTAAAAATAACGATAAAGATTAGTTCTGAGTAGATCTCAATCATCAACAAGCAATAAAATAACATTATTTTATAATATTGCATATTAATGCAATGCATACAATATTGCATAATAATAATATTGCATTGTAATTTCAMATATATAACGCAAATAGCCATTTATGGAATACTGCTGCTTGTTAAAAGAGGTTTCAGATTTGACTGCAGCYACCCTTCTGGATTCTTTCTGTAAGAAAAGAGACATCTTTTGGGTCCTACTTTCTCAATAACACAATTTCACATTTCATAACACAATTTTCATATTTTAGAAGGTGCACTTATACTGAGGGGTTTTGTTCCTGAGTGTCGTATTGATTCAGGACCTGACCTAGCAGAGTGCTCATGTCTCTAACCCCTTCCAAAAAGAGGATCTACGTGCCTGATACCTGGTTGACAAGGGGTCTGAGGAGGTTTCTAAGAGTCTGTAGACTATGTTGACACCATGGTGTTGTGCTCCTGGACAGTCCTGCCTCCCTGCTCACCCATGCAAGGATTCTGTGGAGCAGGCCACAGCTCCCACACAGGCTGTGTGGGGTTTTCCTTTCCAAGGAGAGGCAGCACTACCTGGCTAGGACTGGGAAAGGAACAAGGCAATGACACCAGCCCGGAGACAATGTGGCTGGGATATGTACTGGGACACAGCATTCACAGGACGTGTACATCTCTACAAGAGTCATGGCCCTGGAAGACAACACATCCTATTTCAACAGTGACCCGTGCATCTAGGAGCTTAAACGTCTTTGTTTTTTAAGCACTCAACTTTTAAAATGGAATTTGTTATCTCAGTCACTTTGGTCTTGATAGACTGAGACTTTCATAGACAGGAATAAAAAAGTCATTGCCAGATCTAAAACGCTGCTCAATAGCTACTGATTACAAATGATGTTAACACGGAGATCGGTATGTGTGTACATTGTACTAGCTACAGCATGTTAGTTATGAACGTTCTGTGGATTTGGTTAAAAATATGATAACTAATCTTAAATATTATTCAACTGCAGACAATCTTTTGGTGAATAAAGTCTTTCCTATCTCTCTGCAAAAACCTGCAGAGAAGTGGATGAGCACAGTTTATTAAATCAAAAGCCATCACAACGTACCTACAGTCTGGAAGTTAAGAGCAACCATCTGGCAGCCGGCGTTCCAGAAGACCTGCGGCATGTAGTTGGAAGAATCTACACGGGTTCCCTTTGGATAAATTCGGCTGAGCTGCATTTTGTTGTATCTAAAGTGGGAGTAGTTAAGACTTGGTTCACATGATGAAAACTACCTTGCAGAGAGGTTACACAATTGCATTATTCAAAGGCAGATGATCTTTACAGAATGCCACGGCTTTGCTTTTTAAATTTCAGAATTTAAATTTTCAGAATGTTTCCAGAGGTCCATAATTTTGTAGAAGACATGGTAAATACAGAGTGATTAAAGGTGTTATTTGTTTCTGTACAGAGTACATGGAGTAAGCAAGGAAACAGTGTTCATACTCATTAAAAAGATAGCATTCATAAAACTCCACGTATCATCATGATTACTAATTTGTGATTTTCATGAGATTGTGTTTATACAGACTAATTAGCTGTAACCAGCAAACCTTCTACTTATGAGAAAGAGGTGCTCAGCTAGAAAGTAAGGGCTTTTAGAGCATTAGTGTCCATATACAAACAGAAAGGTAACTACTTAAAGCCAAATCTATCAATCTCAGACACTAGAACATGCTGCAGGTTATCTCTGTCCACTWATCTTCTTTAAGGCATTATTTTATATTGATCATTCTTTCTGAAGTGCTGCCATGAAAACAGACAGTGAGAAACACTGAAAGGTCTGAAGAGACCTTAGCTTTTCTCTAGAAGTTACAAAAGAAAAATKAAAAAGCAAGTGGCTGCTGATAAAAGTCGTTCTTGGGACCACAGGAACAAGAGCTTGTGCACATTCTTGTATGCCTTTGCAAAACCCAARTTATCCTGACAATTTAGTCCCAATATGGGACTAAATGGGACAATTTAGTCCCATAACTCCTTCCATCTCACATGGGRTGACTGGTTCAACAATGAGAATAAAGCAGCAGATATTCAGTATGGAGTCTACTCCTTCTACTGTTAGTTCACATCATGAGGATTCATGTCAGCTTTTAAATCAGTTCATCAGAACTCAACTCTTTAAATTCATCCAGAAATACAGTCAAGCCTACATATTTTATTAGGGTTCCCATTTTCCCAGCTCCTCTCCCCAAATTCCAATAAAGCCCTGTAGCAATTCTAAGATAATGGAAAGGCTAGGAAAACAACTTTCTGAAAGTTAAGGATACTCCACAAATTCCACAGGAGACTTTGTAAGTTGCTCGAGCCCTTTGGTTTCCACGAAGGAAGACATTTCAAAACTCTTGTTGCGTTCTGCAATTTTAAAGAGGAAAGAAAACGGTGACATATTAGAGCATGAAATCATATGCTGTAGATGAGCTGCAAATGATGGGTTCAGCCTCCATCCCTCTAACCCACCTCCTGTTCACCAGCTCCTTTCAGAGCAGCCTCAAAGGATGCGTCCATGCGATTCCTTGCTGAGCTCCCTCTGCACGAGCTCAAGGGCTTTGTCAAGCCCACACTAACACTCCCTGAGCAGAGGGGATTGCTGCTGCTGCACCAGCAGCAACTCACCAGAAAGTCAGTGCATGGGCAGGAGCATCTCATGGTTACTTACCAAATATCATGTTGATATATTCAGGGAAACAGAGCCCCAAGCTCATAGGTGAGGAGTAGAGGTGACGTGGTAGCTATTGGGGGGAACAGAGAGGGTCCTGGAGTGGGTCTCTATGCTCTCTTTGCAGGTGGATGCAAAGGGTCTGAGACAATTTGAAGCTGCAATGACTAAGTTCCTATCAGATTAAACTAAGCTATGGACTAGCTCTGCCTCCAGTGCTTCTTGTTATCTTCAGCACGGCTGGGGAAGCTCCCACCTGCCTCGAAGAGTGTCTCAAACATTCTTACCTATTCATGACCAAAGGTGTACCTCTGTGCCCCAGCATGTCCACAGACCTAAACCTCGAATTATCTGGGGCTTCTATGAGCTCTTCAGCTTGGTTCAGCTTTGTGAGCTGGCATGCATAGCCCACATGAAGCTTCTAGGTTAGTGAGTTAAACACTCATTTGTAACTCAACCTTGCCTGATAAGGGCACAGCTTTCCAATGCACCTATGCTGTTGCAAAAAGCCTACAGGTCAAAACCTTTCAGTCAAAGTATTTTTTTTCCTTTAAACTTTTGTACAGCAAGTAAGGATTCCTGTAGAAAAGAGCTTCCCATGTCATCACATCATCAGCTGTGTACATTGCCTAGAAGGGGGCACAGCACTGAGAGATCACGTCCGTGCAATGTRTCGGCATCGCTCTCTCTAAATAAGGCAAATACTGCACAGGTTACAGCATGAGCTCTCCAGCCTCACCGCTCCATGGAAAGCAAACAATAAGCCAGAGAAAGAGCTTGCCCTCATCTGCCTTTAGAAGTAATTTAGAAGTAATCACTCCATCTCAGCTCTTCATCAGAGATGGTGAATCCTCTCCCTCCCTTCTCTTACTAGTGGACAGCACTAATGGTGACTACCAGTGTATCACTTAGGTAATCAGGCAGTTTGTCAATGAAACAGTATTCATGTATTCATGCTTCCACGTTCACTTTTTGCTAATTGAATTACGAGTTTCTTATGAATAACCTAGAAATGATCAACAGAGTCACGTTCCAGGAAGGGAAGCTTCCCTGGAGCCTCCAACAAGCATGTCTGCTTGCTTGCATCACGTGAAGGAAACACTGCAGCTGATGGCTATCCAGAGAAAGAAGAATGAGGTGAAATCTTATAAAATGACACTGCTGATTTGCTGTTTGACCTGTCCTAGTCTTCCTCTTCTTCACTCATCATTACTTATTTACTTTAAATCATAGTTATTCACTTGCCTACTAAGAAATGGTGACTGCATCTGTTGTATCTCCATAGTTACTTTACTAGTGTATGACGGCTCTGTAAAGCATGAAAAACAATCTTCTATTTCTATTAACCAAGGAAAAGAAAAGAGCTTTTTAGGCTATTTTGAATACAGGTGCTATACAGGTGCTATAATTTGTTGTAGCGATATATTGTGTCTCTCAGTATTGTGTCTCTCTGTATTAAAATAGAAGAGTATCGATTTAAAAACAGAATGTGCTGTTCTTAAATGATTCAGCTACTGCGTGTCCATGGATTAATCAAAATCCTAACTAAAATAAGCACAATTATTATCTTATAGGATCTAGAAAGGACTTAGAAACCCATTTGAAGAAGAGACTGGCCAGGAAGAACGTTTCTCTTGCTAGTGATGCACTACACCATGTTATCTCATCAAAAGGAAGTCACTACAGAGCAGACAAACTCATCAAAAATTTTGAAAAACACCCCTAAATATTTCTCAGTTAGGTACTGTGGGACAGAGGGAACAGAACTAGCAAGGTCTCTGGTAGACCCAGTTCTATTCAGCGTTTTTATCAACAACTTGGTTGCAAGATTTGAAAATACACTTCTCAAATGTGGCAGGTCTCAGATGTGTCAAGTGACAGGAGCAGTGAAGTGCTGCAAACACTACGGAGGCCAGGATCACAAATCAAACCAAGTTCTGAATTAGAAAATAATTTACTAGTAAAATGCTATAATGTTGAAAAGATGACACGGCACTTCGGAAACAGAAGCCAGGTGAACAAATTGGGCAACAAGTGGATAGGTGGCAAAACAGCAGAAAAAGTTTTCTGTGGTGATAATGTGCTAGTGATATTTACAAATAATAAAAATAATTAAAAGAAAGGTTTCTGATTCTGCAGCTAGGTCATTTTATTTGAAAAGCCTTTCTGTCTCCAGTAAAACTACATTTATGGTCATACTTAGGCATGTATGGAACTATCTGCATTAAAGAGTAAACTCTTTTTTGTCACTTTGATCTTAGCTGCTGTAAACCYATGACATTTCAACACAAAGGTCTTTCCATGGAGGAAAACCTAAGCTTAGTCTTCTGAACACATTTTTTAACATGCTGACTACCTTCATACTACTCACAGCTTTAGATACTCAATACTAGGAACAATTAGTACATACAGATAGAGACACCCAAGCCATTTTGGACCATAGCTGGTGAAATGTAAACAGCAAAAGGGGAGTTGAAATACAGCTATTTTGTCGACTCGTGGGATTTTAATACATTTAAGGATGATGCCAGTTTCAAGGATCTATAATATTTGCTTGGCAATGGCATGCCTCAATTAAAAGGCAAACAGAAAAAAGCTTCTTTGAAAAACTGAGATTTTACTAAGCATTGCGAATTAAATCAAAGAAAGAGTACAAATAAAACATTTCAGTAACTGGAAAGGAATTAAAGACTAGAACCAAGCAAATAAACCTTTGCTTTCTATGCCTTTAAAGTGAAAAAGTACTCATCTAGTTCTTTTCTATTCAGCTGATGTTCACTAAATTTAATGAATGGATGTTCAGCAGGAAGCCAGGGCCAGGAGTAAGAACAAAACCCAGAAGTCAAGCTACAGAGGCCACTGCTTTAATTAACCAGCAATATTTAGTACTTTTTTTTTTTTTCTACACAAACATCAGAAATACTCATTCCTCATGAAAGAGTTCACAAGGTCATATCTAGACTTAGAGTAGTCTGGACATGAACAATCCTTTACAATATATATAACTCAGAAAGGCATGGGCATGTGATGCAGAAGACACCTACACATGAGAATTTAGGACAGCTGCACCATCTTGCTGGGATTCACATGACTTCCTTGCCAGAGGGAGCATTTCCTTCCCACCACGTACATGTAACACTCATTAACATTCATGGAAATTAGAAATATCCAATGGACGCTATTACAAAGGAATGGTACAGCACTGTTTACGATTATGTGGAATTTTCTGTATCTGCACACATACATATARATAGGTAGATGACTTTTTAACATTTACTTTTTTAATATTTCCTTTCTGGGATGTATTAACACTATTCTAATTGAGCAGCTATGATTATATCGTAAGTTATTATTGAAAAGAAATAAATGGAAAATCCTGAATATAGTGATGGACCCAGGAACCCATTGCTTGTCCTTTGCCAAGGCTTCCATAAATCTGCAACATATTAAACAGCTACATGCTTTAACTAAAAAGCTCCAAGAACATACTGTAACCTGTCAAAACAAAGTGAAAAAGGGCAGGCAAACAGTAGGGGGTTCTGCTCCAAGGAAGCGAAAGCTGCTGCAGAGTGCATTAAGAAGACCATAGAGTGCATTCCCAGCAAGGTATCTTCTGTAAAAGCCAGCAGGGGATGAAATTATGGTCTTTTCTATACAATACACAAAGGTAGGAAAAAAGGAATTTGCATATGGGAAGGGCAAACTCTCTGCTAATCTTTTATACAAGTAGCTCAGGCAAAATATAAATGCACTCCCAGAAGCTAAAGGAATATTTATGATCTCCTCCTTCAAATTCCTTAAGTTACTCTTCAGCACGGACAACAGACACGTTAGTACAACATTTTCAGAAATGTCTTTGAAACTGCAATCACTGTGGATGAAGCTTGGTATTTAGACTAATGCAGGTCTCAAGACAGATGTGGAACTATTAGGCTTAATAAAAAGAGAATGTTTTCTACCGTTGTGTCTGCATCTAACTGAAAGGGTGCAGAGCTAGCATTTCTCTAGAACTTTCTTGCAGYATCTGTGGTTATTTTCAGCAATTTTCAATACGATATTGCTCATGCTTAACTTACTTTTTGATATTTCAAATGATTCAAACTTCACCGGCTGTATGTAGTTCACCAGGTTAGACATTTCTTCTGTGGCCATAGCCTCACTTCCAGCAGTTCCCTGGGATAGGGAAGGGAAAACATTGCAGGTTTAGCCTACCAAAACCCAGGGTGCCCATCAACGCAGTAACCATAAATAACAAGGTGTCTTCTGCTAATCCTGGCTAAGTGAAGTCAATGCCTCATACAAGAAGCTTCATATACTGAGGAAGAGAACTTAGCTATACATTTTAATGTCAAGCTAAGCTGATGTTGTATTCATTCTGTCTACAGGGCTCCTAGAGATGGCATTGCCTTGATACCGGTATGGTGCTTATTTGGTGTTTATGTGGTGTTTTATTTCCAACAGTGTTAAATCCTACAAGCAGCTGGCTAAAACAGATCTGCCATGGTGTTACTAATTCTTATTCTTTGATAAATTAAAATATAAATGAACAAAGCACAAATGTGCTTCCAAGCTTGTTAGTAACCAAGTTCAGAAAGCTGGTGTGGCAGGTTTCCCAGTGCTCTGCTTCCTTTCTCCACTAGATGGTAGTCCAAGTCCTGGTAAGACAAGTCAACTCACAATTGTTGGAACAGACTCATCAAAACAAAACAAAACTACAGGCTTACTTCATCCATCGAGGACTTTTTACAATCATCATCATAGTCATCATCATCATCGCTCTCCATCTCTGCTTCTCCTGAAATGTTTTAAACATAGGATTATTATTGGTTGAAGCAATGGTTATAAATTTATCAGGCATATACTTGAAAAACGTCAAACCAGCACTGCCTCAAGGATGCCATGTCATATATGTATTCTTTGTCATAAAACAAATCAAACATAGAGTCTGGAAGGATTTATCTGTGTTCTTACTGTCCCAACAAACAACAAAACCTCCTTTGCAGCAGCTGGATGGTCATTATTTGGACATTACGGAGTGGGTGTCAGAACTGAGCAGAGAGTGGTTGGTGTGCTGAGGAGATGGCCCTATCGTTAGGTCACCACCGTGGGGTTAGGAAGACAAGTCCTAACTTCCTCTATGCCACAGGGTCATTGCAAGTTCTTGAACAACTGCCTTCACCCCATCCATGAGTGGACAGGGAATGGCATTCACAGGATCAACAAATTTCACATGAAAATTGGTGGCACTCATAGGCACTGTGGTGACAAAGACTGTTTAGACAAATCCACCTTTCTTAGTATTAGTACTCTCTGTGTACCAAGGGGGCATAGCTGGCATGGGCTGGCACCAGAACATCCAATTTCAGTAGCCTGACTTCAGCTACGTTCATCGAGCCTGGCTTGATATAGTTTCCTACTCAAACTGAGACAGCAGATCTCAAATTCACCAGCTGAGGGCAGTGCTAATCAAATAATGTGAAAAAGAGGCATAAAGCTCATCTTTTCCTTGAAAATGTACTGAAGGCATAAATGGGAAAAAATAAAACACATTTAAACCTTGTTCCCCATAGCAGTATACTCATCAGATTCCTATGGGATGGACTCAGGTTTTTTATTGTTAATTAAAAAATGCCTCCATCCCTCCAACAAAATATTTTGATTTAGTTGCTCCACGATTCAGGTAATCCATTAAATAGTATCTATTTTTACTTTCTCTCCTGTCTYTTCTATCTTTCTCTTTAATATTTCTTACCACAGCTTTGGCCTTCATGGGTATTAAGAAGACTCTGAAAAATGAAGTTTAACTTGCGCTGCAATCACCCATCTGCCCCTATGGATTAACAACTCTCCTTAAAGGCTTGATTGCTCACAGCTTTCAGCTCTCTTTAGCAGTAGCAATTTTATTTTGGTAGCACACAAATCTAACCACTGTGCAGCATTCCCAGACTCTCCAGAGAATGGCAATTCCCTCTCTGTTCCTTATGCCAATTGAGGGTCTAATCCAAAGCCTGCTGAATCCATAAAGAAACTCCTCTTTATTCCAACAGGTCTTAAATCATGCCCAGCGGGTCTCCTCAGAACATGTAGAGCACATATGATTTAAATAACGAGTGCTCCTTTCACAACCAAAGGATGACTACCCAGGCCAGACGCAGATGTTGAAATGTCAGGCTTTTTATTCATGACCATATTTCCTCCTGAACATTTCATTGAAGAAAATAACACGATTGCTCAAGAGGCTCAAGGGATGGCTCAGGGAGCTTCAGCGAGAGCCAGTCGTGCTCTCAAAGGATTTGCAGCATCAGTCTTTGCATGGGAAGCCCTTGCTTTACTTATCCAGACTGGCAAAATAACACTTCTCATAGTGCACAGAATGGGAGAAAAGGGCAGACTTCAGCCAGCTTGCAGCGCTGTGCTACCAAGTAGATGATAGCTTGTTCCTACCAAAAGTGTCCAGGGAGGAAAATATGCAACACATTACCCATTTGTTAAGAAAAAAAAAAAAAAAACAGAACCCAGAGTAACTCCCAAGGAGATCAAATCTTATTTTCAAGTTCTCCTTCAGACAGCAGATCCAACAAAAGTAACAGAGTAATGATGCAAACAGACTAGAAAATAATATGGTTTTAGACACTGACCACATCTGCATYGCCTTTTACCCAGAGGCACAGTCCTGCGCTCAAGATCAAACTTCTTGTGCTATGCCACTGCTGAGAGGTGACTCAGAGGAAGCCTTGGCCAGACTGAGGAGATCCCTGAGCCGCTGACCCCAACTTGCTCACTTGCCTTCAGTGCTGGACCAGGTGCCAATGCCCAT